>NC_041383.1:185237451-185267166 GCF_002162155.2 Triticum dicoccoides | reverse complement strand
CGAGGTTCGCCGCCGCCTCGAATCGCGTGCCACCGGTTTTTCTTAAAAACCGGGCGGTTTTTCTTTACGGTTTTTATTTCGGTTTCTTTTTAGATTCGTTTTATTTTAGTTTTAGGTTTTTTTTTCTCGGTTTAGGTTAATTAGCGGACATTCGTCCGTTAGATCGTCTTAGAGAACGCTTTTCGTCAGATTCAATAAATTAACGAACGTTTGTTCGTTAATCTGTTCGTCGTTTTTCTTTTTCTCGGATTTTCCGCTGTTATTTTCTGATCGCGATTACTGATCCGATTTTCGATTTAGTATAGCTTTTCGCTCGTTTATCGGAATCAGGCGATTCAAGCGCCTGGAGTTTCGTCTCGAAACCCTCTTTCCAAATAATCTACTTAAACAAGTTTTTGCTTCTATAAAATTCGACTTAGATCCAGATTAGTAAAACGAAGCTGTTTTCTTTCGCCGTTTGACTTTCGTTGCTTTATTCGATTTGATTCTTTTTGCAAACCGGAGTTCTTAAGTTGAACATTCTGGTTGGATCTTTTGTTTGAGTTTTACCTATGCATTAGAATATTGTATGCTTGTTTGTCTGCGATAGAATACCCTGAGTGCGCCGCCTGTTACTTCGAGTCTCTAGGTTTCACGGATCCTCAGCAAGGCAAGTAACACTTGATCATACCTTTTCTACTACCCAGTTTTTATGCATTATATCTATCCTCAAACATTGCATGAATAGGATCTAATTAAATTGTGGGATGTGAAGTAGATGAGGTAGTACCTATCACCTGTTTTATTATCAAACCTTTGGGAGTTACTTCTACGTTTGCTTATTATGTCATGCTATGCTAGTAGACGTGGATTGGGTGAGTGAATATCCATGACAGATGTGAGATTGTTAATTACTGGTTTATTTAAGGTGGCAACTTAAACACACATCTGGGTGGATTGAGGCACCTGTTTTCTAGCAGGACTTGCCTGTATTTCTTCGGACCGCCACCCAGGCTCAAAGGGATCATGAGATTATTCAAACTAGAAACTTACGTGTGCAGCCACATGCTATTATGGGCTCTAGCATAGTTGACTAAGTTGTGCGAACTCTTACGGGGTGGACTAGCAGATGTAGGGGATGTAGGTTGGTACGGTCTACCCCTCTAGTAAGGTGCTAGTGCTTCTCACAGACTATGTCTCGGTCATCCGTTTCTCAAACACCATGTAGTGCGGGAAACCAAGCGGAGGCGATCGAGTCATGTGGGGAAAGTGCGCAAACCTCTGTAGAGTGTATAAACTAATCATGGTTAGCCGTGTCTCCGGTTATGGACATCTTGAGTATCTAGTACTTGATTATCATGTGAATCTCATCATGTTACTTTAATTAATATTGTTGGGTTTTTAATGACTACTCTTAATTGGGATTGAGAATGCTGTCAATCATTCTCAATGTTTAACAACCACCATGATAGTTAAATGAATTTATTCTTTTGCAGTAGGGAAAAATTGGCTTTATGCAAAAACTGTAACCATAGAGCTTTACCACCAGCCAAATATGCATGTAGTATAGCCTATCTCCATTGTTATTCTCTATGTGTTACATTGCCAGCATATTCCATGTGCTGACCCGTTTTCGGGCTGCAACGTTTCATGTTGCGGACTTTTCAGACGACGAGTAAGGTGCTTTTAGGTCGTGGTTCTATACTCAGTGATTGTCGTTGGAGTTGATGGACTCGCTTATCTTCCAAGTCTTCCGCTGTTATCGTTTTAGATGGCCTTAAGCCATATTTATTTCAATAAGTTCTCTTTTGAGACATTCGATGTAATAAGTGTGTGATTGCTACTCTGTTATAAATCCTCCAAGTACTGTGTGGTGTCAGCATTACTGATCCAGGGATGACACTGAGCACAGAGATCAGACTGTTTGAGGTCTGGTCGCTACATCCATGGTTCATACCCCCCAATACTACCCATAGATTCATCAAAATAAGCAAACAACACATAGAAGACAGAATCTGTCAAAAACAGAACAGACTATAACAATCTGTAACTCTCGAATACTTTTGTAACTCCAAAAATTCTGAAAAATTAGGACAGCCTGGGAAATTTGTGCACCAATCTAGAGCAAAAAGAATCAGATTAAAATCACGTTTTAATAACATCCAGGAAATTATTTACTGGGCCCAAAAGTTTTTGTTTTTCAGCAGGATCAAAACAACTATCACCGCAAGCTATCCCAAAGGTCTTACTTGGCACAAACACTAATTAAAACACAAAACCACATCTAACTAGAGGCTAGATGATTTATTCAAAGCAAAACAGGAACAAAAAGCAAAGAACCAAAATAAAATTGGTTTGCCTCCCAACAAGCGCTATTGTTTGACGCCCTTAGCTAGGCATAAAAACACGAATTGATCTAGGTATAACTATAGTAATAATACGACAAATCTTGAAAACTCATCTCATATTCCCTTCTTTCAACAGAAAGTTTTCTTTGTTGTAAACAAAAGTAATCAAAAGGGCTAAATTAATGGGATAAGAATCCCCTAGATCAAGCTCAGAAGGAATTGTTTCCTCCTTTGGTCCTTCATATTGTATAACCAACTCATCATTCTAAGATTTCTTTTGGGAAAAAGTCATGAGCTTATTTCCAAGAGAGAAACTCAATCCGTTATTTTGTATAGCAAAATTATCATTAAGCTCAGAAATCTTATCATCTAAAACATCGGTGGGGACCCTCTTGCTTAAATTTTCATTATAAGCAACATGATCTAGAGATTGTAAACGCACGATGTCCTCTTGGTTAAAGAGAATTGACTCTATGGGAGGACAACCACCATCTACTTTATAATGTGTGAAAATTTCATTAGCTTCTTTCATAATAAATCTAAACTCATATGCTAGAAATATAGTGGAGGCGCGCTTAACAGAAGAATGCTCAATATTAGAAAACTCTAGAAAAATCCTTTGTATGGATGGATGCATGTGAACAAATTGTCTTTCAAGTTCGATCACGAGCAAAGATATAGCATCAGCAAGACTACTAGTTCTATGGAGAATAGATCCACCCATCAAGGGTAACGCACCGACACAAGTAAAAAAAATTTGAATAACCCCTTTTTCCAATAATATTTCCGCTACCAAGGCGAAGTTTTTTAGTGTGCAAAATAGTGGATTCCTCATGAGGATTAGTATTAGCAAAAGCATCAAAGTCCCCCCCATCCTTACTACTAACCTTTTCAGCAATAACCTCCCAATTGCATACATGGGTGCAACAAACCAATCTAGCAAATGAGCACACACAAAGCGAGCAAGAAAGATGAGCGGAAGAGGGGCGAAGAAAAGGCAAATCTTTTCAAAAATTGTTTTAGAAGTGGGGGAGAGGAAAATGAGAGGCGAATGGTGAATAATGTGATGCAAGAGATGAGAGTTTATGATGGGTACTTGGTATGCTTGACTTGGCATAGATCTCCTCGGCAACGGTGCCAGAAATTCTTCCTGGTACTTCTTGAGCTTGCGTTGGTTTTTCCCTTGAAGAGGAAAGGGTGATGCAGCAAAGTAGAGATAAGTATTTCCCTTAGTTTGAGAACCAAGGTATCAAGCCAGTAGGAGACAACGCACAAATCACTGAATACCTGCACAAACAATCAAACAAACTTGCACCCAACGCGATAAAGGGGTTGTCAATCCCTTCACGGTTACTTGCAAAAGTGAGATCTGATAGAGATAGATAAATGATGAAGTAAATATTTTTGGTATTTTTGGTTTATAGATCAGAAAGTAAAAGATTGCAAGAATAGTAGATTGGAAACTAATATTGTAGATCGGAAACTTATATGATGGAAAAGAGACCCGGGGGCAATAGGTTTCACTAGCGGCTTCTCTCAAGATAGAAAATAATACGGTGGGTGAACTAAATACTGCCGAGCAATTGATAGAAAAGCGCAAAGTTATGATGATATATAAGGCAATGATCATGAATATAGGCATCACGTCCGTGTCAAGTAGACCAAAACGATTCTGCATCTCCTACTATTACTCCACACATCGACCGCTATCCAGCATGCATCTAGAGTATTAATTTCGTAAAGAACGGAGTAACGCATTAAGTAAGATGACATGATGTAGAGGAATTAACTCAAGCAATATGATGAAAACCTCATCTTTTTATCCTCGATGGCAACAATACAATACGTGCCTTGCTGCCCCTACTGTCACTGGGAAAGGACACCACAAGATTGAACGCAAAGCTAAGCACTTCTCCCATTGCAACAAAAAAACAATCTAGTTGGCAAAACCAAACCAATAATTCGAAGAGACTTGCAAAGACACCAAATCATGCATATACGAATTCAGAGAAGATTCAAATAATATTCATAGATAAGCTGATCATAAATCCACAATTCATTGGATCTCGGCAAACACACCGCAAAATGGTATTACATCGAATAGATCTCCAAGAACATCGAGGAGAACATGGTATTGAGAATCAAAGAGAGAGAGAAGAAGCCATCTAGCTACTAGCTATGGACCCGTATGTCTGAGGTAAACAACTCACGCTTCATCTGAAGGGTAATGGTGTTGATGTAGAAGCCCTCCGTGATCGAATCCCCCTATGGCAGGACACCAGAAAAGGCCCCTAGATGGGATCTCATGGGTACAAAAGGTTGCGGTAATGGAAAATTATTTTCGTGGATGCCCCTGTTGGTTTGGGGGTATATGGGAATATATAGGCGAAGAAATTAGGCCAGGAGACCCACGAGGGGCCTAGAAGACAGGCGTGCCTTCCAGCCTTGTGGCCACCTCGTGGCTCCTCCAACTTCATCTCCAAGTCTCATGTTTTACTTCTGGTCCAAGAAAGATCGTCGCAAAAGTTTTATTCCGTTTGGACTCCGTTTGGTATTCCTTTTCTGTGAAACTCTAAAACAGGGAAAAAACAGGAACTGGCACTGGGATCTAGGTTAATAGGTTAGTCCCAAAAATAATATAAAATAGCATAATAATGCATATAAAACATCCAAAACAGATAATGTAATAGCATGGAACAATCAAAAAGTATAGATATGTTGGAGACGTATTAGTAGGCTCGCTAGTTGGTGAGGAGTTGGATGAGATTCATCATGTAATCGAGTTAGTTTTGTTAGGGCTTGATCCCTAGTATCCACTATGTTCTGAGTTGATGTTGCTATGACTATGCCATGCTTAATGCTTGTCACTAGGGCCCGAGTGCCATGATTTCAGATCTGAACCGTTTATGTTTTCACCATTATATCTATGTTCTAGATCCGATCTTGCTAGTCATATGCACCTGCTATGTGTTATGATTCGTAAACCCCGGGGTGGCAATAGTCGGGATACTTTTCGATGATGAGCATAGTTTGGGGAGTTCATGTATTCATCATATGTTAATGCTTTGTTCCGGTTCTCTATTAAAAGGAGGCTTTAATATCTCTCAGTTTCCATATGGACCCCGCTGCCACACGAGGGTAGGACAAAAGATACCATGCAAGTTCTGGAGCTAGTTTTGTATTTCCTAGGTTCTGACTGTTATATGATGAATATCATCCAACGAATTCACCGATCCAATGCCTACGAATTTTCCACATGGTGCTCTCGCTAAGTTACTAGTGCTGCTGTTACTATTACACTTGCTACAAAACCACTGCTATCACTATTACTATTACCACTGCTATTAAAATTATCATATTATTGTGCTACTGATTATCTTGCAGCAGATAATTAATCTCCAGGTGGTTGAATTGACAACTCAACTACTAATACTTGCAAATAATCTTTGGCTCCCCTTGTGTCGAATCTATAAATTTGCATTGAATACTCTACACTCAAAAACTATTGCGATCCCCTATACTTGTGGGTTATCAGTCCCCTCATGCAGGTTGGCCCCACTCCAAAACCTTCTAGAACCTTCCTGATACAATACCCAAAAAACCCGAATATTTTCCGGAACCCTGAATATGACTTTCCATATATAAATCTTTACCTCCAAACCATTTTGGAGCTCTTCGTGATGTTTCGGATCCCATCCGAGACTCCGAACAACCTTACGAATTTCCACTATTGATATCTAATAATACCCTAACGCTACGACCGTTAAGTGTGCGACCCTACGGGTTCGAGAATCATGTAGACATGACCGAGACTCCTATATAATCAATAATCAATAGCGGGACCTGGATGCCCATATTGATTCCCACATATTCAACAAAGATTTGTATCGGTTGAACCATGATGTCAAGGATTCAGTCAATCCGGTATCTCTATACCTAGTTCAATCTCGTTACCGGCAAGTCTCTTTACTTGTTCCGTAATACAATATCTCATGACTAAACTTATTAGTCACATGCTTGCAAGCTTCTTGTGATGTTGTATTACCGAGAGGGCCCGGAGATATCTCTCCGTCACACGGAGCGACAAATCCCAGTCTTGATCCATGCAACCCAACAAACACCTTCGGAGATAACTATAGAGCACCTTTATAATCACCTAGTTATGAAGTGAAGTTTTATAGCACACAAAGTATTCCTCTAGTATCCGAGGGTGGCATAATATCATGGTCTAAGGAACTGATACTTGACATGACAAAAGTTGTAGCAAATAACTAAACAATCTGATGCTAAACTTATGGTTGGGTCTGTCCATCACATCATTTTCCTAATGATGTGATCTCTTTACCCAATGACAACTAATGTATATGGTTAGGAAACCTTAACCATCTTTGATCAACGAGCTAGTCTAGTAGAGGCTTACTAGGGACACGGTATTGTCTATGTATTTGCACATGTATTTAAGTCCCGGTCAATAAAATTATAGCATGAATAATAAATATTTATCATGAACGAGAAATATGATAATAACTATTTTATTATTACCTCTAGGGCGTATTTCCAACATCACTCCCCATCCAGCTTTGCCTAGTCGAGCTTGCCTTTTTTGCATGAGTAGGTGTCGGCATTGCACAATACTAGCTGCTGAAGGCCAGGGTGTTAATTAGAATGGGCGGGTGTCGGCATTACTCGTATAGCAGGTCTCACTAAGGAGGGTGGAAGGAGAGGCCTAGCCCCTCCATTGGCAGGCGGCAACCATGTACTCCAGTGGCAGTGGAGGGTTGATCTTGTATGCCACGGCGGCGACCCTGGATGGCGGGTTACACGACTGGCTCTCTGGTGAGCAGCGTGGCAACGGCGGTAGCAACTTACCTTGGTTGTGTGGATGGCGAGGTCATGGTGGTGGGTAATCATGGCGAGTTGTTGCCTATCAAGTGGTAGATCCCATATCTCGATCTAAAGGCATTGATATGTTCATGTCGGGCCTTCCCTTAGTGTGGGTTTAACTACCTTGTTACAAGTGTATTGCAGGCGAGATATTGGCGCCAACAATGCCCGTGGGTGTCGGATCCCTCTTGGTGATGCCCTTGTGCTCCCATTCCCTATGCTAGGGCTAAATGTGAAAACCTAAGTTCGTATTATCTGTCTCGACGATGGCGACTCGTAGCATCATCACTGGCCCTTCTGGGGGCGCCGTGGTTGAGCTCAGGTACCTTCTGGTCACATCATGTCGACGTCTTTTCGGGCAAGTTTAGATCGCAGCTCAAAGCTTTGCGGCTCTGGTGTGGTGCAGTCTTGTAGGCCTCCTACCTTTTACACACGACCACATTGCCACCTTTCTTGGTCCTTGTTGTTCAAAGTCAAGACCAATGCTCATCGGTACAGAGCAAGAGGGCAGGGAGCCCTCCACGGTAACTGTTTGGTTCAGTTGTGTGGCTTTGTGTATAAAGTGGAGCAAAATCCTATTTTGAGGGGACGAATGTTTTACCTACTTGAATTTCGTAATTCAGTTCTTGGGATGTAACATTAGGTTTTACCTTTTCACGAGAATCAGCAAGGGATCTCCCTATTGCGGTTTCTATTCACATTTCTTGTGGTGGAACCTATCTACTTCTCGAAGGTTGGGGGGTTCAAAAAGGTCAACTTTGAGTGATCTAGGTTAAACTCAGGAAAGAGCTAGATCAAGTTATATTCTCGGATCGTACTCGGCTTGCGATGATCTCGGGTGGATCTCGAGCCAGTTTTGAGCCAAATAAAAAGTTGGTTTCTTTACAATCGACTTGTTGTGCAATGTGAAATTTCTTGGCTATTTAGATTACAATAATTAAGAATCACATAAGGAAAATAATTATAAATAAAAGGTCATTCAAACAAATAACTTCATAAATATTGAAGAGTAGTTTGACTCCAATCCTTTATCTAAACAAATAACAACATGGTTCATGACATAACTCCATTGATTTATAAGTTGGATAAAATAAATTTTTAACAGATAAAATTCATAAGCATGCATCCAATGCACATGGTGGAGATCTTCTTCGAGCAGCAACACAACTCAATGAATAACCCTTTGCATACTAGACGATGCGCAAGTGTCCCAACTATTGAATTGCCTAAATGGTGGTTATACATTTACCTTTCCATTTGTGTGATTCCACGTAAAGCACTTCTGAATCAAACACACAACCTAAAGATAATATATATTTTCATTTCAAAAAAGAAAGGTAACTAATTATTCTAACTTCATTGCATCTATCAAAGATAACATAGCTGCCATCTTAGTTTTAGCTATATCAGGTAAAAATCGAGCAAGCTAGTCTTGGCTCAAACTTGGTCTATATTTTAACTGAGCCAACACCATCTTTGGCCTGGGATGAGAGGGAAGAGGATGGGATCAAGGGAGCTTATGGGGTAGGACTGTTGATTTAGAGAGTAAGGAAAGTGGCAGGAAATATATTAGTGTTTGTGGCCTACTCTTCAACGACACGAACACCAACCACTATATATATAATGATGTATAAGAGCAGGTGGCCAAACATGATTTTACCCAACATGGGTGACGGATCTTGTTTTTTGGACATGCATGGTAACAAACATCCTCTTGTTGCTTGGTCCAAAGTATGCATAATAAAAATTCAAGGTGGTCTAGGGGTGATCAATATTAACATTCACAACAAGGCTCACTCGAGAACTTGTAGAAATTTTAAAATGGGCAAGACATCCCCTAGGTTAATCTCATATGGGAGTAATAGTAATATACCACCGACTCTCTTTGTGGTAATCATATGCAAGGTTTTTTGTGTGGTGGAAGGCAAATATCAAGTCAATGCCCGGATGCAATTTAGGTGAAGGTAAAAGTATGCTTTTCAGGATTGATATTTCGCATACTATTGCTTGTTTGTTTTGTTTCCACATCTTTTTACCTTTGCAAAGGATGTTAATCTAAATGTGGAAACAATAATGCTTCACAATGAATTTCTTGAGGATCTTTTTCACTTGCCACTCGCCACTGAAGCACATCAAGAATTCTTGCAAATGGAGGACTTGTGTTCAAATCACAATTCTTATGAGCATAGGAATTCAAATGACACCTAGAGTTACATCTGGGGTAATGCTAAATTTTCAATTATCAAGGGTTATAAAGTCACGGTTGGTGCTCAGTCTACTCAACCTCACTTCAAATGAATCTGGGGGAGTTCTTTTCAATCTAAACACTAGGTTTTTTTCTGGTTATTACTCCAAGACAGACTCAATACTAGAAACTTATTGTCAAGAAACAATTTTGTTCTGCAAAACTACAATTGTATCATTCTGCAATGTTAGTAGAAAGAACCTTATCTATCCCTTCTTTAAAGATGATGGAACTTTGTCTATCCCAACAGAGGCACAAATCTTTGAGTGTTGGGAGCATTTGTTGATATTAAGATAGGCTACATGTGCAATGTTTTTATCATTAATTGCCACTTGGGCCATGTGCATGTCAACAATCAACAAAATCTTCAGAATTGTGGATCCAACTTTGCGCATTCCAAAAGGCGTCTATTTAAAGGAGATTACTTAGGCCTACTTTGGCAGCACGGTTTTCAAAAAACCTGAATATTACAATGTATGGGCAGTGAATACTCCGTTTTCTTAAAGGTTTAGCATTTCTCAGGTTTGACAAAACTATCGAAGCATTTGGTTAGCATTATTTTAGCTTCATTTTGATCGATGGTTACACATGGCAGGCAGCTGGACCTAGCTAGGGTATAGTATCATAAACTAGTAGCAGCCGGCACATGATATTACTCTGTTATACTACCTCTCGTTGCATAGTATCATATTGTTATGTCATTAATTCATTCATAGAATCTCAAATCAGAGTTGTGACCCAGATTTATTTTTATTAACTTTTCTCGGTTCATGTGCTAGATATTGTATCACAATGTGCTATATAACTCTCTCTCTCTCTCTCACACACACACACATCATTAATTCAGTGTCACGTCATTTTTTACTTATATGGCAATGCATAATACTCTTATAATATATTTTTATGTAAGAGGTCTAAGGAGCTATATGCTAATGTCGACCGCCGGCTGCATGCAGCCTTGCCGTGCACGAGGTCATTTGGGATCGAGCCGTCTCAGATCAAGGGATGGACAAACAGAGAAGGTTGTCTAGTGTAGATACTGATGGATTAATCGTGGACAAGCAGAGTGACGAGACGAAGAAGGTATAGAGAGCTGACTGAGATAAAGCATGTCAAATGTTTCGGCTAGGACAAACATCACATATGACTTGTCATCGGCTACGTAACTGTTGCCAGATTGACATGGACATAATATCGTACATATAATATCTAAGAAAATGATTCCTTTTGAACGCACATGCAAATCATCCACACCATCAGAGTGTATGCAACCAATTCAATTTTTTTTACTTTCACTTTTCACCACATGAAAGCTCTTCACATTATCAAGCGCATCTAAGCAAGTGATTTCATTTGAATGCACACAGTGGCGGACCCAGGATTGGCTGACGCCCCAGGCAAGAAACTAAGGGCTAAAAACTACCCAGAAAAAACTTCAATTTTAAGGCATACAAAAATCAATCTATGATGCATAACTAATAAGAAACCGAACATAATATTCAATGGCAGCATTTGTTCCATGATGGGTCAACTAATAAAGAAAAAAAATCAAAAGACAATATGTAGCATAGATAGATGATACAAAAGATTGATACCAAATCAAAGTATTGGTTGGTCTGAGCCTCCCATGATCACATCTTCAATAGCAGAAGAAGCTAAACATTCAATCATCAATTTTGAAATGCAAGTCAGTGCATAATATAGCAGGTAAAACTAGTTAATGATGCATGCAAAATGTGAAAACTTACATATAGGACGAGGCAAAATGCCTTTACGTGTGCGATAACCTTGAAATCACTCGATGATCTTTGATTCTTCAATACTAACAAATACATCTCGCTCAATGTAACATACCATTCTATGATTCATCCAATCATCACCCATTTCGTTCCTCAATCCAGTCTTGATAATGCTCATTGCTGAGAATGCTCTTTTCACTGTTGCGGTTGCAATGGGTAAAATCAATGCTAACTCAATAAGACGGTAAACCAAGGGAAAAGTTGTGTGCATATCACTTTTAACCATATTCATGGCAAGATGACCAAGATCATTGCAATTCATCAAATGTGGATCAGCTCTTGCTTCCTGAATGAATGAGTCTAGTTGGCTTCTAAGGACAAAAGTAACTTCATATGCAGAAAAGTCAGCAGCATACATATTAGCAAGATCTACTAGCTTGTCTTCATTATAATTGGCAAATGAATTCTTGGGGTCAAGACAAGCAATGCATATCAACAATTGAGTAGACCTTTCAGCAAAGTGGTTGTTTAACTCCATAATAAGTTGATCATGCAACACATTGAATATTTCAATTTTGAAATGGTGGTTGTAAGTTACCAATTGTCCACCCCAAGTCCTTGAACGTCCATCCGCAGTTCTTATATCTTCCATATTTGGCACTACAATGTTGTATTTGACACAAAAGTATGTTACCTCTTTAAAGAGCTCATCCCAACCATTCTGCCTTATGTCTTGAACATCCTCTAATGTGGTTTTAATCAACCCCACAACACGTACAATACTCTGATTTTTCAATTGCAAGCATTGTGACAGATTGTTAGTCTTGCCCAATAATCTAATCATAAGATGCAATATGAGAACAAATTCGAAGGACTCCATGTGTTTTATCAACCCTGCGGCTGTGGTTCGTTGGGAAACATTATCTGCATCATTGTGTAGATTTTCTAATACCTTTAGAACTGATTTCCACATCTCAACAAGACGGCATAATGTTTTGTGATGTGATCCCCATGGTGTATCACCAGGTCTTGCAAGGTTAGTTAATTGGTTTTTCCCTCTTCCCTCAAGAAGTTCCCCAGCCTCTATTTGACACACTATTTCTCAAGTTTCTCTTGGGCTAATTGATCATGTCTTTTACAAGATGCATTAACAATGTTAACAACCATGCTTGTGTACTCAAAAAAATCCCTTACTGATGAACAACACTTGGCAACAGCAACAACCACTAATTATAACTGATGGACAAAACAATGTATATAATGAGCATAAGGATTTTCCTCCAAGATCAATCTTTGCAACCCACGAAATTCCCCTCTCATGTTTGAAGCCCCATCATAACCCTGCCCTCTCAAATTAGACATAGATAAACCAAGAGTACCAAACAATGTATATAATGAGCATAAAGATTTTCCTCCAAGATCAATGAAGTTGCTCTCGTGTCAGGAACATGCTCAACTGCCATGAATCTCTCAATCACCTCCCCTTGTTTGTCGAGATACCTACATAAGACAATGGAACATGATTAATATTTCAAAAACTTTAACAAAATAAACCTACAAGGCTAAAATATCATACACAACAATATGAGCAAAGGTACTAACCTCAAACACATGGCCATTTGCTCCTTCATAGATGCATCTCTCGACTCATCAACAAGTAGTGCAAATTTACTATCTCCAATCTCCTCAAGAATGACATTGGTGGTCTCTTTTGCACAAGCCTTGCACAAATCCAATTGTATCTTATGTGAAGTCAGCTTATGGTTATCTCCCGCATCCCCAAATAATTTTGCCACCTTTGGGTCTTTCTTTATGAACAAGTCCAACAACTCTTTGAAGTTACCCTTATTCATTGAGCTAGTAGACTCATCGTGACCACGAAAAGCAAGAGCTTGTAGTGTCAAAAATTTGACAATACCCAATACAATCAAGAGATGAGCTTTGTATTCTTCTTCTTTCTTCTGAGAACCCCTATCAAACACATGTGGCAGATTTTGTCTTTGATTTTTGAAATCCTCATAATGTTGCCTAGATTTATTATGAGCACTATCATGCTTGCCAACATGCTGATTAAAAACTTTAGGTCCATCCTTCCAAGATTTGAATCCATTTCTCGTGAATGCTTCAATACCATAGTTTTCAGCTCTTGGTTGCTTAAACAAAAAACAATAAAAGCAAAAGGATGACTTTTTTTCAATGCTATATTCCAACCAGCCGCGGTGATCATTGAACCAATAGCCATGAAAGCTCCTACCATTTATCTTTTCATATGTATGATTAGTTGGTTGGCAAGGACCCATACTAATGTACTCCCTTCTAGCAAGATCTCTAATGTCATGATCTAACTCCTCAATTGGTATTCTCTTATCGGGGTCAGATTCAACATCACCGGGTTTGAGTTCAGCTCTAACATTGGGGGTATTATCAGTTGTTTGAGCTGAAGGACCTATTTCTACAGTTTCGGTGGTTTGAACTTGAAAAAAAGAATTCAATGTCTTGTTTCCTTTATTCATCTTGCGTTCCTGTAAAATTTTAGAGAAACAAAAAATTCTCAATGTCAAAATTGGTTTCTACATCTAACAAACACACAAACAGTGGCGTCTAGCAACTAAAATCATCATCGTCCAATCGAATACTGACAATTTGGCATCTATAAACAAAAACAGGGCATCAAGGCATCAAGTCACCAAAATTGTACTGAGAAAGTGAGCTGCAGGCTGAGTGTGGACTACCTCGCCTCATTGGACGCCGGGCAACCTGCAGGCTGCAGCCTAGCGCGGTCGCGCCCTAGCCGGGTTCGCCGCCTCACGCCCTCGCCGCCTCGCCGGACACGGCGAACAGGACAGTTGCGGAGCAGCCGCAGGCCCACAGTGGCAGCGGCGCAACCGGGGGAGGGCGGCGGGCGCTTAAATGAGGGGCGCTGGAAGGGGGATCCGGGGAGGCGCTGCCGGACGGAGGCAGGGAGCTGACCGGCGACGGCGGGCGGCGACCGGTGACGCTTAGGGTTCGTTAGGTCCAGTCGGGGGAAAGAGCATCTGGCATTTGCGCTTCGTGCGGTGGTGAGCCGATCTGCGGGTGAGTTGGCCTGGGCGGCTGCCGGCTGGGCCAGTGGGCCTGGGCTACCTGGGCCTAGAACTGGGCTGCGCCCCAGGCCAAAGTTTTTTTAAATATAGGCCTAGGGTTTTTCCCACGCCCCAGGCAATGGCCTGGGCTACCTGGGGCCCAAATCCGTCCATGAATGCACATACAAGTCATCCACATCATCAAGCGCATGCAAGCAATCCATGTTTTACTTTTCACCACATGCAAGCCCTTCACATCATCAACCGGTGCAACATGCAAGCTCTCTTACGTCTTTTTTCTTTTTTACTACAACAAATATTTGGACTTTGGACTTGAATGTCACAAGTCAATATAACATGCATCTATACTCCATTTACCTCTAGGTTTTTCTATCGTTGCATGATGAGAATGTGGTGCGGTATTATTTTGATATATTAAAAAAACATTGCTATAACTTTTCGTACCAATGTGTCGGGCACTCTTAGTTGTTTTCCTTTTGGGCTTGGCCGCCTCTCCTCCTCACCCTAACCGCCCCTCCTCCTCACCCTAACTGCCCCTCCTCCTCACCCAGCCCCCCCCTCCCCCCTCTTCCCTTCCTAGCCGCCGCCTGAGGCGGCCGCTAGGCAAGCCCGAGGCGCCAAGGATGGTGGAGGCGGGGCCTCGGTTGCCCTGCTTCTACGTGGGGAACCCCGGATCTGGAGCGGCGACTCCATTGGCAAGGCACGGCCGGCTAGCAGCCGTGCGGGCGGTGGATCTGGTGTCTCGGCCGCGCGGGCGGCGGGATCCGGTGGTTGTTGGCGGCTAGCGGGTGGCTTCTGCGGCGGCCGGTGCGCGCGATCTGGCGCCTCCCCTCCTCCCCTGTTAGGTGTGTGGGTCAGCCTGGTCGGGCCGCACTTCTTCTTGGTCGCCGGTTCTGTACAGGAGGCGCTACTGGTGGCGGGGATCTAGTTCGGGCGAAATCCCTGGCGGGCCATGACCGGCCACGCCAACGGCGACACCTGAGGGCACCGTTCCCCTCCTTGGAGGCGTCAGTATGGACTAATCTCCTCACTTCACCTTCCCCTAGGTCTCCCGGGTGAAAGCTCTAACTTTGTTGGGCAGCGACGCTCACGGCGTCGTTCCCTTCTTGAAAGCGCCGCTTTGGGAATCTTGGGGTTGGGTGGCGCTTGTGGGTGGTGGGCGTCAGCGGTGGAGCGGCCCTATCCTAGAATGGATTTACATCCGTTGCTTGGAGATGGACTCGCGTAGGTGGAGGTCGTCGTTTGGCGTTGTGGTGGTGTCGGTGGCGGAGGACCTGCCAAGGTTGTCACCTCAATCTACTCTGAGATGGACCAGTGGAAGATGGTGGCGACGACATATGTTAGTGCGTCGGACCGGTTTGAGCCCCGGACCCGGCAGATGGATCTGTCGGGGCCTCTGGCTTTAGATGTTAGGCTTAGGTGAGAGGTCTGGGTATGTGGCCCAGCTTGCACCCCTTCATCATGTTGATAGGAGTAGCGGCAGATGTTGCCAAGATGGCGAATCCAGGCATATTGTTGTTCTACTTTGTAAGGTCCTCGAGAATAATCAATAAAATAGCCGCATGCATCTTCGAGATGCATAGGCCGGCGGTCATCCTCCTTTTTAAAAAAAAACTAGTTGAGAAAAGATGTATGCTCTGTGATTATTGTTTCCTTGTTGGATTGGTGAGTCAATGGAGAATCTCTTTCATGCAAGCCCTACCACACGATGCTAGTTTCCCTACATTGAACTTATCCCCAGGGCTAGCTAATGAGCTTGCCACAGGTTGCCCGCACGGGATGGCCGACACGCGGTGGCACGCGACATTCGTCCCCGACTTCGTCACGGCGCGCACACTCGTCGCCAACGACGGCGAGATCCTCCTTCGCCATGGCGCGCTCCGGATGGTGCTGATCGACAAGCGAGGCGTGACGGTGGACGCGCGGTACATGCGCGAGGGCGAATGCATCGAATTCGGGCAGGCGATCTCGTTTCCGTGTCATGTGGCTAGGGTTGGACAGCGCATTCAGGCACCAAGCGCGTCATCGTTGCATGAGGGGCCTGGTACACAGCGCACGGAGGAACGGCATGCAGCGGCTGGATGCGCGACATCTGGCGCGGGGAGCGCGGCCGGATCAGATCCATGGCCACCCCACTGCCATGCGGGGCCCAGCAATGGCGTCGAGGTACTTAATGGCCACCGAGGGGGCGCGGGCACTACCAATCCCCCACCTACCACCACTCCTATCGGACCCGATTCGCATCTGGCATATCTCTTCGGGCACCTGTGGGAGCGATCTAGGGTTTCCTCCTCTTCTCCAACCCCGCCGCGCGATTCCTTCGGCTGGTGGTGTGGCAAGGTCGGCGGCGACGACCGCTCCTTTGCGCAAGTCGCAGAGGGCTCGAAGATCCGTCTCGATCCATCCAAGGCGATGGGGGATCAAGGCGGGAGAAGATTCGGAGGGCGACGCGACTTCGCTGGCCGTGGTGGGTTCGGGGGTGGACGCCGACCACCGCCACCCAACCATACTCGCAACATGGTGTGGCAGCGGCCAGATCCACCGACGGCCACGGCCGGGAGCTCCAGATCCGCGGGCGACGGCGGTGGCGACAAGTGGGAGGCGGCGGCGCGGGCGATGGGAGGGGGGCCAAGGAGTGGGAGACTCAGAAGACGGCGGCCCCCAAGGAGGCGATTCCTCCTCCTGCTGCAGATTCGACCACAACCCCAGCCCCCAAGAGCTCCGTGGAGCGATGCCTCAACTGCAACAACTCAGGTCATTTCACTCCGCGTTGCCCTACTATTCGTTGCGAGAAATGCAACAAACTTGGTCATATGGCTCAGCTGTGCCAATCGCTTAGGCCGTGGGAGTGTGTTCCTATGTTGTGCGGGTTTCAATCACCTGGACAGGGCTTTTTCTATATCCCTGATTTGTGTGCTGCTAAACAGAGTTCTGAGAAAACTAATAATGTAGTTATCACTGCCATAGAAGGGGTTGCTACTGTGAAAGAGATAGAACATGAATTCAATTGCATATTTGCACATAAACCTGGCAAGAAAAAATGGCGATGTACTGCTCGCTCCATTAGTCCAACACAATTTGTCATGCGGTTCCCGAATGCTAGTGAAGTGGAAAGAGCATGTTGTTATGGTAAGCGTCTTCCTTTGAAGGATGGTTCTATCATTGTGTGCATTACTCCATGGTCTGCATCTGTGGGGGCTAAGGGGAGTATGGAAAAAGCTTGGGTTCGTGTTAGAAATGTTCCACTGGAAAAAAGATGCCCGGAGCATGTTGCATATGCTGGGGGGCTGGTTGGTATTACCTTGGAGGTGGATGAGGCAACATTACATAAGCCTGAGTATGCCAGGATATTGCTTGGATGCAGGGAGGTTAAGAAAATTCCTCCTTCTGCGGAAGGGATGCTGGGTGAACAATTCTATGATTTTTTCTATGAGGTTGAGAAGGTGGTATCTGTTGGGGGAGAGAAAAATCAAACCTCCATTGTTGTTGACAGTGGTGCATCCCCATTAGTACCTAAAAAAGCTAAGGTGGATTCATACCCAGCTTCCTCTATGGAGCAAGGGGATACTGATGCTTCTATGGTGGGGAATCAGTCATCGCAAAACTATGATAAAAATTATCAAAGACTAGCTGTTGTGTCTGAAAATGAGGAAGAGGAGGACAGTGACGAAGGGAATCATACTGAGCTGCTTATTGAATCTATGGCCAGAGAACATGATAAAGAAAATGTGTCACATTATGATTCTCCTGTCAACAACACGGCTGCTGGGAACATTGGTGATGAGATGAGTTGTGAGGATGGGGGTATCCTGCCTGCCAACAGAAAAGGTGCTTGGGAAATTATTCAAACCCCTATTCCTCCTTCTCCCATGTTTATGTCTCATTGTGAAAGTGCTCATGGGCATGTGTACCCTCCCTTGCTAGATTACGTGAGCTGGCCCTCCCTGCCTCATATAGTCCCTCTTGAAGAAGGGTCGACAGAGGGTGGAGGGGATTGCAGTGCTTACACTGTTGAATCGCCCAACGGGTCTCCTCTCAGGGAAGTGGTGATATCTGAAGAATTGACTTCACGAAGACAGTTTGAGAAGTTGGAAAAAATGGAGGACAGGGCCACTAATAGAATGAAGAAGCGTGACCTTGAAGGTAAAAATATGCTCAACACAAAAAACCAATTCTCTGTGTTATCTAATACTGAAATTGTCTTGCGTGCCTCCCTTATGGGAGTTCAAATTCCTGATGACAACTTTGCTACTGTTGATGTTATCCGTGAGCTAGAAATTTCTAGGAATTTACTTCTAGATAAGAAAAATGAAAAGGATCCACCCAAGATCGTTATTAATGATGGGTTGGGCAACAGTGTTCCATTATCCTTGACATGGGAAGAAGATAAAGATGAGGAGGAACCTTTTATTCTTGTCCAATCCAAACAAAAGAAAAAAAGAAACCAGAGAAGACGAACAGTGGTCATTTCGCCCCATAAAGACCCTGTTAGACCCATGACTAGAAGTCAGAAGAAGGAGGAGGGGGAGGGTAAGGCTGCTAAGAATCATGGCAGACCTACCAGGGTGAGAGATAAACCTGATCGTTATAAATGATTGGCCTCTTTTGGAATTGTAGGGGGGCAGGTAAGAAGGGCATGTCTACCTGTCTCACTGATCTGATCAATGCCAATGAGGTGGATTTCATTGGGTTGCAGGAAACCATGAAGAGTAGTTATACTCCTTCTTTTTTTAGAAAATTAGATCCACACCAAAGATTTATGTGGGAATGGAACCCTTCTAGGGGGAAATCTGGGGGAATCCTTTGTGGGGTCAATAAGGATAAGTTCGACATCATGGAAGTGGAACATGGGAGATACATTTTGCAAGTTAAACTCTTTGATAAGAGCAGAAGTTGCAATTGGGTGCTGATGGTAGTTTATGGGGCGGCTCAGGATGAGAATAAACCAGAATTTATAGCAGAGATGTCATCTATGTGCCATAAAATCTCTGTTCCTTATATAGTTGGAGGGGACTTTAACATCATTCGTCACAGTGGAGAGAAGAACAAAAGAACCCCTTTATCTCATTTCTCTGATGTCTTTAACTCAGTTATACACCTGCTGGGGCTGAGAGAGATTCATATGTCAGGTGGCTGTTACACCTGGTCGAACAAACAGGAACACCCTACCCTGGAAAAGCTGGATAGAGTTTTAATGTCTTCAGACTGGGAAGATCTTTATCCCCTTGTCTCTGTTAAAAAGCTAGTTAAGGAGATCTCTGACCATAATCCCTTACTATTGGATGGGGGAGTGGCTGCTCCTAGAGCACTTGGTAGCAGATGCTTTAAGTTTGATAACGCTTGGCTGAGCAATCCTGAGTTTCTTCCTCTAGTAGCTGCTATCTGGGCGCAGCCTGTTTACACTAGTGACCCTATTGATGTTTTAAATATCAAGTTGAAAAGAATTAAGAAATTCTTCAAAGGATGGGGGTCCAACATTTTTGGTCAGTATAAAATTAGGAAAAATCTTATCAGGCTCGAGCTTCAGGAGCTGGAGAAAATGGAAGAAGAAAATGACCTGTGTGGGGAGGCCTATACTAGGAAGTTGAATATTCTAGTAGAGCTTAATAACATGTATACTGAGGAAGAGACCCATTGGCACCAGTTTTCGAGTGGGAGATGGCTTCTAAAAGGAGACAACAACACTGGCTTCTTTCACAGGGTAGCCAATGGGCGTCGTAGGAAAAATTCCATGGTTTCATTGGAGTGTGGCTCCGTGGTTATAGAAGGGACCAAAAACCTGCTTTCTCATGCTACCAATTACTACAGAGAGTTGTTTGGACCAGCCCCTGGCAACATTTGCCATATCGACGCCTCATTATGGTCCCAGGATGAAAACATCATGCCTGAGGATAATGAGTACCTAACCCGCCCTTTTTCTCTTGAAGAAATCAAGACGGCACTGTTTGTGATGAAACCTAATCGTGCCCCTGGACCGGATAATATTCCTGCGGAATTCTATCAACATTGCTGGGGCGTTGTGAGTCCAGAGTTGTTCAATCTCTTTGAGTGGTTCTATGAGGGAAAATTAGATGTTCAACGCTTGAACTATGGGGTTATCACGCTGCTCCCTAAATCTGCGGAGGCAAATAGGATACAGCAGTATCGACCTATTTGCTTGCTGCGATGCCCATACAAACTGATCACGAAAGCTATGGATCTTAGGGCTGCGAAAGTTGCTAGCAAAATTTTTAGCATCCAGCAGAATGCCTTCATTAAGGGGAGACACATTGTGGATGGCATCCTATCTTTGCATGAGGTGCTGCACTATACTCATGTGAAAAAAGATGTGGGAGTGATATTTAAGATTGACTTTGAGAAAGCCTATGACAAAGTCAACTGGGAATTCCTTCTGGATTGTCATGTTAAACGAGGCTTTAATTCAAAATGGTGCGGGTGGGTGTCTCAAATCCTTAAGAATGGCACGGTTAGTGTAAAGATCAATGACGAGATAGGGCCCTATATCCAGAGCGCTAAAGGGGTGAGACAAGGTGACCCACACTCTCCGTTTCTTTTTAATCTTGCGGCAGAATGCCTGACTAAGATGGTCATTTCAGCCCAAAAAAATAATCTCATTAAGGGGCTTGCTTTTGGGTTGGTAGAAGGAGGGGTAGGCATCCTGCAGTATGCAGACGATACTGTCCTGTGCTTCGAACATGATGTTGACAAAGCTATCGACATTAAGCTGTTGTTGTATCTTTTCGAACTTATGTCTGGCTTAAAAATTAACTATGATAAGAGCGAAGTGTTTGTGGTGGGAGGGGATAATGACACGGACGGCATATATGCTGATCTGTTTGGCTGTCGTGTGGGATCTTTACCTATGAAATATTTAGGAGTTCCAGTTACTTATTCCACTCTTAAGAACATTGAGTTGGATTCCCTGGATGTTAAAATGGTCAAGAAACTGGATGCATGGGTGGCATATGCAGCCTCCTCTGGTGCTAGGCTCACCTTGCTTGATTCTAGTTTGGATGGTATCCCATCTTACTTGATGTCGATGTTCCTTTTCAACAAAACATTGATAGAAAAGATTAACAAACATCGCAGACGTTTCTTTTGGAGGAGGAAGAATAAGAAGCGTGCTTATCATATGGTTAAATGGGCTAGAATTTGCCGATCGAGAAATATTGGTGGCTTGGGCATAAAAGACTTTCACAAACAAAATATCAGCCTACTTGTGAAGTGGTGGTGGAAACTGGAAACTGGTGATGGGTTATGGCAACGCATCATCCGGGCAAGATATTTCAGAAACAAAACGGTCGCGAACATTCGCAGCCGCTTCTCTGACTCTCCCTGTTGGAAATCTATCATGAAGGTCAAAGACGTTTATATGGCCGGGAGAAGAGTCAATATTAACAAGGGGGACCTGGCAAGGGTTTGGCATGACCCATGGGTGGAAAATGATATCCTGCGGGAACGTTTCCCTGTTTTGTATGATATCTGTCAAGATCAAGATTGTTCTATCGCCTCTTTTGTAGACAATGAATATAATCTTCCCTTCAGACGTAGACTCTTTGGAGAGCTGGAGGAACAATGGAAGTGGATGGTGTGTGAGGCTAAGAAGTTGCATCTGAATGAGAACCCTGATGCTATTTCCTGGTCTCTGAATAGGGGAGGTAGATTCACCACTAAATCTGTATATAAGTGGCTGGAGAGAGACTTATCTGGCCCTAATTATAAGTGGGTATGGAAAGCGACTATCCCATTGAAAATTAAAATTTTCCTATGGCAATTATTCCAAAATGCTGTTCTCACGCGCGATAACATGCGGCGGAGGAATTGGCCAGGGAACCCGGTGTGCTCTTTTTGTACTAATGTGGAAACTGCTAACCATCTTTTTTTCACTTGCCCTCTCGCCCGCACAGTTTGGGGGGTGCTGGGGTGGACTGTTGGGGCCTCCTGTGCTCCCAGGTCAATATGGCAAAGTCTGGCTTGGATGTATAATTTGTTCCCTGGAGGCAAAAAATTCTATATGATGGTCATTGCGGCAGTATGCTGGGGTGGTGCCTTCGCAACAAAACTACTTTTGATAAGTATAATGCTCATTCTCCGCTGGAGGCTGTCTTCACCGCTTGCTCTTTTATGTTATACTGGGCAGGGTTGCTTAAGGAGGATGACAGGAGGAAATTCCAGGATGGCGTGAAGAGACTGGCTCATGTGGCAGCGGCGCTGGCGGACAGACCTTATGCGCGTGGCAGGCTTCTGCTGGGAGATGGTGATGGCATACAGATTGGTTAGATCATGATAGTCTCATCTTAGCTTAGCCTTATATCCACTGGGGTTTGATGCCCGCTGGATCGCTCCTTTTGGTGTTGATTATCCTATCCTCTCAAGGCTAGACTCTAGTCAGGTTAAATCTGTAGCGAGCTTTGGTTGATTGTGTCGTCAGGTTTTCGCCCCACGGCTGATAGTCCGCTTCAGGGCTATCATGCAGTGGGTTTCCTGGCGATGCACCAACCCGCTCTTCCCCTTTCAGTCTCCTTTGCTTGGTAGTTGGTCTTATTCGGCTCGATGCTCATTTTGCGTTGCTCTCCAAACAACAGTAACAGACTGATGTATTTCCGTTGATTGCAAAATTAATGGAAAGGGGTGTGAGCCCGGTTGGAAAAAAAGGAATATTATCTAATGAATTAGCCGCCCGCGTCCCATCAGGCAAAATAGTTAGGGTCAAACGATGTGATATGCCTTGCTCATTACTAACATTGCAGTAAGTATAGTGGCTAATGATCGATGCGATGCTCAAGCCTGAAATTTACCTTTGTCTCCCTCCACCAATAACTGAGATGGGATTCGGATTCCGATCAACACCCCTCGCAGCCTGCAGATAGATAGAAACGAATAAAGTCACGAGCTGCTGCGTGGATTGGATCAACTCAACTATAAAAGGAGGCACGACCGCGAGAAAACTGCAAGGACTAAGCTGGTTCTGAGCTGCTAGACACCATATAGCATAGGCCATGCCGATAAGGAGCGCCCCGTGTGCGTGGACGGTGGAAGAATTCAAGAAGTGGGTCGACGTGAGCGGCGACGGCCGGATCAGCAAGGCCGAGCTCCGCCAGGCCATCCGCCGCCGGGGCTGCTGGTTCGCCACCGTTAGGGCCGGCCGCGCCGTCCGCCGCGCCGACAGGGACCACAACGGCTACGTCGACGACGCGGAGCTCGAGAACCTCGTCGCTTTCGCGCGGGAACACCTCGGCATGAACATCTCTCCCCGTTAGCTAGCTCGCTAGAGCGTTACCAGTTCAGCCTAATGCCCAGTATGGTAACATAGTATCTAAGCCTAGCATCGTGTGATGGGTTCAACTTGACATGCCAACTTCTCCTGAATAATATGTGTAAATCCAGGAGAATTTTTTAAGGTTTGTTACGACGACGTCGTCTGCTACTATGTATGCAGTTGCTTAATTGTGAGTGTTTGTGCTGTAAATTTTGAAAGTTGCATGAAGTGCTCAATATATACAGATTGTCCTTGTGGCTTGCGTATTTTGTCTACGGACGTCCTGGCTGCTGGGGATGGCCGCGTCTTCTTTGACTGCTTGATGCCGAAACCGCACCCCAACTTTGCAGGGACTGCTTTCAGGACCGCCACTTTATTATGTTATCTTTGTCGTGAAATACGGAATGGACATATGAATACTGCATCTTTTTGTTGATGGATTACACACAGTTGTTTTGCCTAGTCACCCTCCTCCAGCATTTTAGCTCAGTTGTCCACTTTGAAGTCCAGTCTTAATATTAACCTGACGACATATCCTCGACAAATGTATTTCACGATGCTACTACCTTGCTGCACAACGATACACTGACGTTCAAGAAAACAAGCATGCCATTCCACAAGAGGCAGGATTAAGCAATTATTTCCTGCATACTGAAAAGACACCGCCCATGGCGAAATCCATCTTTGGTGGGTCGGGACTGCGCCATCAGAAATGAGCCCACATCCACAACTCTGATGATCTTCGCCTTGTCGTCCATTCCTAACGATTTTCGTGGTCTAGCACCACCTGAGGTGAAGGCATGTTTCAGGCGGTCCAGTTAGCACTTCAGAGACAGGTTTCTGTAGTAGCGTTGGAAAGAACTTGGGACATTCTTGAGCAACCGTGGTAGAATCTCCCAGGACTGTTTATTTAACAGGTGCCTGCAAAAAACGTTTCATCGGTCATTTTATTTTCTGTTCATCCGATCTGCATCTAACCGCTCAGAGGTCGTCTTCTTTCGCTCAAGCGTCTTCCTCATCCACCCACGATCTGATCCATCCTTCTGTGCAACCGTCGGCCAACCGGTGCAAACCTCCGGCGATCCCCTGCAGTCCCATCCCTAAGATAGTAATGGGGTTGTAGTTTCCCACTAAGATAGATAGTGAGGCCATGGCTTCCCTCCAAGATAGATAGTTGGTTTGTTCTTCTCCGGCGAGGTTGGGAAGAAGGAAGAAAGAAGGAAGAAATGACTGATGCAAGTGCAACATAAAATTTTAGGTACGCGAGAAATAGCAAAACCAAAACCTCCCTAATGTTTCCTTCCTGGATTGGTGGGTCAATGGAGAATCTCTTTCATGCACGGGCCCTACCACATTGCTACTTCCCCGACTTCCAATTTATTCTCAAGCGAACTAATACGCTTTCTGGTCGCTGCAAGCATATAGGAATATGATCTAATGAGGTAAATGCAGCCCATCAGTCAAAAGAGCCACAGTTGAACAGTGCAATGTACTAATATGCATAAACTTGCGCTTACCGCTTACTACTAGCCTTGCATGCATTCCGTGTAGTGAGTAGTGACTAGGTCGGACACAAGCCTGAAATTCAGCTAGGTCGGACTCCACCAAGAAATGAGATACGATTGAGATCACCGACCCGTCGCAACCTGCAGATATAAACGAATAAAGCCACGAGATACGTGGGTGAAACGATCCAACTATAAAAGGAGGCGAGAGGCTTCGAACCATCCATGCACCTGCCTAGCACAGTCGTCAAGGACTAGCTGGCTCTGAGCCTGCAAACACCGATGGCCATGGCAGCGCGGAGGTGGCTGCTCTGGCCGAGAGGGACCACGGTGGAGCAATTCAAGGAGTGGCTGAAGCAGTTCGACGTGGACGGCGACGGCCGGATCAGCAAGGCGGAGCTCCGCCAGGCCATCCGCCGCCGGGGCTGCTGGTTCGCCACCCTCAGGGCTGGGCGAGCCCTCCGCCACGCCGACAGGGACAAGAGCGGCTACATCGAAGACGCCGAGATTGAGAATCTCGTCGCGTTCGCGCAGAAAGACCTCGGCATGAAGATCTCTCCATGGTAGCTAATTCGGTTTATTGACCAAAACTAGTGGGCACTCTAGTACCACCTTGAGTCGTGTGCTATAGTTTCAAGTTTCAACTTTGACATGGCAAATTCTCCTGAATAATGTGTGTAAAATCAGGAGAATCAATAAAGCTTTGCTACTGTGCAGTTGGCTAATTATGAGTGTATGAATGTGTGCTTGTTATATATACTTAAGATAACTAGAATCTACTAAAGTGCTTCTAGTGATGACAATTTTATCAACTGAACTGGTATGCGTGTTATTCCCTGAAACGCCGTCAGCCAAGTAATGACTTCTCAGATGATTTAGCGTTTTGGCATACAAGAGTTTCAAGAAAATATAAACCAACCAAGAAATTCAGTGACAAACTGTAACAGACTAGAAAAGGAATATAAACTTCAGTTTTCAGGACAGCATGGAAAGTACTGCAAATAATACTAGAGGTTCAGAGTATACATGGGATAACTTAAAGCACAGCAGCCACCAGATATTAAAGGTCCAAAATATGAACAGCCTGGAGTTTCACAGATGATAAAAGAACCTCAAATTTGGCTAGGCTCTTGATTCTTCTGAGCGTGTCTTTGTTGCTTCATTGTCTGCAACTGATTCATCTTCAGTTGTGCACTGTTGCCCTTCATCGACAACGGCAGTTTGTACGCAGTCCGGCAACAGATAAACAGGAAAACCACGTTCCAATCTTTTGTCGGGGATCCAAGTTGGTGTTTCACGTTCAAATGGTCTGATATCTCTGTAGTAGCGTGGTAAATTTTTTCTGTAGTTGCGTGAGAACTCATTGAATTTTTTACTCCAGGTCCTGCCTAGACAAGTCAGGCTGTAGTATGGGGACATGTATTCAGCAGTGCTAACCCCAATATGACAACAGACGGCAATGACATGAGAGCAAGGCTTGTGAAGCAGCTGCGGCTTGTTGCGTGAACAGGTAGCAGTTTTTCGAGCTGTGGATCCTTTAGACTTATCCATGTTGTGGGTATATTCCGACTTCATGTTTACGGTAACCTGCCTCTGCCTCGACTTCACCGTAAATTTCAGAGCCTCTTCATCCACAAGAACTTGATGCATCTCGGCTTTCTGCATTTTGGAGTTCATGTCATCCTGGACACGTTCTGGTAAACTGACTGAAGGGTTGCCGGTTGCTTTGTTTGCTGCGGCACCTGTGTTTTTGAAGTACTCTTCCAAGCGTAGGAATGTCACCTCCACCATCGCACTGAGTGGAAGGCAAGTTATACCTTTCAATACAGGATCGTTCTTATATACATCAGTTATATCAGTGCCCATGATACCATATCTTGCTCCGTTGCGATCATGCACCAGTGACCACTTCTCCATTGGTTTCAGACGAATCCAATCAGAGAACTTTGTTATCTTTCCATTGCTATCATTGGCACGATCTCCTTCCATCCCATCCTCCACTGAATCAGGCTGGCTGAATGGGCTTTGCTCCTGAAGCTCTGCATCATCATGCTTGACTGACCCCTGCTGCACTTCCTCACTAGCACCAGATTCTTTCTCTGCCATATATTTGGATGTCAACTCGTCGAGCTCCTTCCAGAGTTTATCGAATTTATGCTGTCGCTTCTGCTGGCAAAGTTTCTTGAACATCATCACCAGGTTCTCGTCGCCAAAATATGCATAGAAGTTTTCAGCAAGATGTTCCATGCACCACCGGCTTTCTGCTTTCAGCCCTTGTCGTCGACGGGAATTCAGAAGATCCTCTACGGCATCGATCAACTCCCTTTTGTAGTCGTGTATAATATAATGCAGACATCAGCTTGATCAACCACTGCTCGCCCCAAATTCCTAAGAAACCACAGCCAGCTTTCCTTTGTCTCGCACTCAACGATGGCATATGCTATTGGAACAGAGAAATCATTAGCATCTAATGCTACGGCCGTCAACAGCGCCCCTTGATATTTACCGCATAGCGGTGTGCCTTTAATGCACAGCACAGGGCGACAGGTAATGAAGGCCTGTAAGCATTGTCCAAACACCCAAAATATACGCCGGAGGACTCGAAAATCCTTACACCCTGCAACCTCTGCATCCTTGATGTCTACAAAACCACCAGGGTTTTTACGTGCTATTTCCTTGAGTAACCTCGGGGCAAAGTTGTATGAATCATAAAAGGTACCGAATTCCTTCTCCAGAGCCATCTGTCTTGCCCTCCACGCCTCAGCGGGAGTAACCTGCTCGCCGTAGTGACCAGTGAGATAAACTGCCATTTCCTCAGCAGTAACTGCCAGGTGTTCCTTAAGGTAGCGGAAGCTGAATTCACACCTTGCCAGGCTTTCTGTCCCAGGCAACACAACAGGCACCTGTTGAGAGTAATCATCATTTATGGCTTTGAGCAATATGTCATGGTGCCTGATCTCAGAGGATTCCACGTACAACATGAACTTCTGCGCTACATTTCTCTTTTTCTTCAATTTATTGGCAAAGGAACTCCAGTATTTATCGCCATAGAATTCATGGGTGTCCCACTGGTAGTACTCCAAATACCAGTCCGGATCCTCTTCGTCATACGGGTCATTTTTGTGTTGTTTGAGGAACCCCTTAATACGGAGATCTTGTGTTTCTGGATGGAGCCTGAACAGCTTGAAGACCCAGAGCTGCAGATCCACCAGTGACATCGACTGTGGCTGCAGCGGTAGCTCGCCGATTATGTGTGCACATATGTTTTCTGCATAAATGGCTGGGCAATCTTGAACTAAATCATCGCCGTGCACGCTTGAAAAATCTCCTTTTCTACACCCGTAGTACACAGGGATCTGAATCGGTTCTTCAACCTACCAACATTCAGACGAATCAGACTACCAAACAATGCCACGACATTCAGACGAATCAGACTACCAAGCAAGATTGCCGCGGGGAGGGGGTTGGTGGGTGCAGTGAAGTACAGACCTGCCGCTTGCGGGGCTTCCTCGGAGCCTTCTCCGTCGCCGGGGCCTTCCGCTTCCTCGCGCCGGCGGTGGTGCCCTGCGAGGTCAAAACGCAGAGATTTCAACGGAAGCGGTGGCGGCGAATCCATCGAGTGGTACCAGGAGGGCGGGCGGGCGAGGAGAGCGGACCTGGTTGGGGGCGGGGAGTGCATCGGTGGCGGCAAGGGAGGGGGCTTCAGCGGCGCCGGCGCGTGGTTCCACCATCGCCGGCTTCGCGCGACCAGGGTTTCCGTCGGCGTGCCGCGCGCGTTTGGGGGACGGGAAAAGAGTTTTTCCCTCGCTTCTGGAGTTTTCCCTCCATTTCGTCTCTGGATGGTGGGCCGTTAGCGAGGCTATGGGCTCTGGATGGTTCGTCTTTAGCGCCTGCTGCCTGAGGCTGCATTTCCATTTGCTGTGTGGGCCTCACGTCTAAGGGGACAAAGGAACCAAAAAAAAAAGCAGATTGGCGCAAGATCCTCTTAAAAAAAAGGAAAAACGGATTGCCTCAAGAAAATTAGCAATGGGACATGTGGCTCGGGCTCAAATGAGCCTGCATGAACACTAAAATTTAAAAAATTAAAAGAATTCTGGAAAAATTTGTGGCAAACACTAGCAAATGTTTTGAGTGCTTTGGCAAATTTTCATCATAGGATCACATTCGTCGAAGTCATGGGAAAAAAATTATTACTCCAAAGATGCTACTTTTGAAAGCACTTTAGAGCTCTTATTTTATTTTTTGAACCCATTTAGGAAACTTAAAAGAAAGACAATAAGTATAGGAGGATACTAGCTAGGCAGAAAGTAATAATAAGAAGTGTGGCTAGGTTTCAGTCTACTGGGATTTAACCAAGTATTAGTCAATGGATACAACATGCAAGAGAGAAAAAAATTGAAGAAAAAATACACCGATCTTAATGCGGGATCTCACAGACTTAGTGAAGTCTCAATCGACTGAGGCTTAGCAAGAATGAATAATAAAAGTTCCCCATGCATGCCTTGTGAGCCGATAATGATTCAGTTATCCGAAAATTGACATCCGTTGGGAGGGTCCACTTGCCGACGGCATGCTCCCTGTCTCGGAATAAAAGATCACAAATCCTGCTACGAAAAAGGTACTACCACCAGATATAGATTTTACCAAAACTGAGATCGACAGCATTCCTTTCC
>NC_041383.1:185234025-185237002 GCF_002162155.2 Triticum dicoccoides | reverse complement strand
GGACACCGTTAAAACACCGTGAAGACGACGAAACTGACGCCTCGTTACGGGCTTCCTCGCTGCACTGTATGCTCTGAAAGCTCTCCTTTTTCCCTTAACGGAAAACGTGCAGCAAAGACACCTCTCATCATCAAACGTCTCCGTGGCTGCCGGCCGCCCCCATCAATTCCTGGCTTCTCCTTCAGGTCAGCCATTTCTGCATCACATCATCCATTACCATTTTGTGCCTTGCACGCCACGTCGACCGAACGAACTCGCCCAGGCCCGTCCATCCGTCCCACGGCTTCCCGCAAACTGGTGCGTACGTACGCGCGTGCGTGCGTACGCTCCCGGAAGTCAGTCGGACGCGCGCAACAGTTGGGCTGATGGCCGTCGAATCGCCCTCCCTCACGGGTCACGTCCAGAGAAGCGAAATAAGGAGACGACAGAAGGGGCCGTTGATGTGGGCGACCGACCAGATCAGGCCGGCCGGCGAGGCGCACGGTCCGCACGGGCGGATGGGCCGTGGAATGAGGCGAGCCTACGTAACGTACGGCGCCTCGGAGGAGGGACGGCGTGGGTCGCCCGCCCGGGTCATGTCATTTTGTCTCGTTTCTTTCCCTGCCACGTCGCCGTGCATGTACACCAGCGCAGGGCGGGCTGGGTAGGTGCATGGCCGGGCGGGACGGTGCGGCGCGCTCGGCGACGCCGAGCCACCACGTCCACGCGCGCACCTACCGCCTTGGAATTTGAAGCCTCGCCGGGGCTTGCTTGCGAGTTGCTAACTGTACAGCCCCTCATTTACTGACCGACCGTGCGGTACCTCAAAAGTTCAGAAAAGGATGTTTTGCAGATCTTGCAAGCAGTTATTAGTAGGTTACCTAATTCAAAAGCAACACCGTTCGTTCGCTGACACGAAAACGGCTTCACACAATCGCGCAGACACGCGCGATACATGGACTGATGGACACGACTAGTTTGAGTGAGTCTACGACACGACCGGCTCTGCTTCTAGATACATGGACACGAAGGCGTTCTCCCTGCTACATCCATCCACAGATACGGATAGCAACCTCGACCACCGGAAAAACGAGACACGTACGTGCGTGCGACTGTTCCCGTTCATCGGCTGTGGATATGCTCCCTGGACGCTCTGCCTTTTTCTGGAACAGCTGTGATATTCCCACAAAACGGCGACATGTATGCATGTCAGCACAAAAAACCGGTCCTATCAGAAACTCGTGTGGTGTGGTGTGCCAGAACCTCCAACTCTTCAACGGATTCTAGAACACCAGGGCTTTTTCAGGGGTTCGATCGCCGTCCGCCGTGACAGCAGCCCCCGGGTCGCCATCGCCATAAAATCCACCCACCCCGTCCGCATCCGCTCTTGACGTCAAAAGAAATGTCCACGATCGACGCCCCGACGGCAAAACTCGACCACTTTCCTCACGGAATCCTCCACGTGATCGCCGTTGCTTCATCCATCTCCTCTCGCTCACTAACTCGGCAGTCACTAGTCGCCAACTCGTCGTTAATTAATCGGTGCTGGCGATTAGTAGCTGCCTTTGGCGCAGCAGAGTTGCTCGGATCGGAAAAAGCTGAATTATACATTCCATTACAATATTTATAGTGTGTGCAAAATATGTGTGCATGTGTTGATGTGTACGTTGTTGCACGGGCACAAAATGTACTCTCCGTCTCTATGACACACCAGGCGTATTCTTTTCCGATTGCTCCAAAATCTGGTTGGGTAAAACTTTCCACCGATGGGTCCTAAGATGATGATGGTTCAGCTGGTGTTGGTATGGTTTTGCGAGATGAGAAGGGTGCTATTAGTTTTTCTTCATGCAGACTATTATTTTCATGCCGTGACTTTATAGAAGCTGAATTATGTGCTTGTATGGAAGGCCTTTCATTGGCTATCCAACGAAGTGATCGTCCAATCATGATTGAGATGGATTCTCCTGTTGCAGTGAAGCTAATCCAGGCCAAGGAGGTGGATAGATCTATTTATGTGTCACTCATTAAAGAGATTAGATATCTTTTGTCTCTCCGTGAATCATGTATTACTCATATAAATCGTAGGCAAAATTAGGTTAGTATAACTTAACCAAGTTTGCTCGTTTAGAGGGTAGAACCATGAATTGGATTGGATCAGGGCCTTCAGTTGCTACACAACTTTCTACGATTGATTGTATGCATCTTTCAAGTTGAGTAATACAGTATTTACCCACGAAAAAAAAGCGGCCAGGGCAAAGTTTTTCTCCCGTTCAAACTTCACTGGCCAACTTGTGGATACTCCTTCCCTCCGCGTGTCGCTCGGGCGGCTAGGGGTAGGGAGGGAAATCCCGGTGCCTCGGCTCCGGCTAGTAGTTTAGGTTAGCTTCTTTTTTGACCTCGTGGGAGCGGCGCTTGGACGGATGGCGACGCTTCATGTTTAAGTTGGTCTTCCAGACTTCGATATGGTATCAGAACTAAGAGGCATTTCATCCCCGTCTCATGTAGTAATTAATTCTAAAACCCATGCAATCTTAATTGATCGACATTAAATTTCTTACAGCATCAACGACTTCACAAGTTTAAGTTGATGGACAAAAGGCAAAGTGCCAAATTCCGAATGGGGGGACAAATGCCATGTAGCTCGCAAATACCGAGCTCAAAATCTCTAATCTCGGGAATCGACGTATATAATTCCTCTACTTCGACTCAGTGGTGACAATCATGCAAATATCTCCAATTTGGTGGGCCAATAACTCTTTCCTAGTGCTCTTCTTTGTCGACTATTGGCTTCGAAATCGTCTGTTCAGTGACTCCTTTCTGGACGAGCTTCATCCATGGTTGCACATGGACCCTTATTGTGGTTGGTTCTCGAGATTCAACACCACTGTGTATTGAGCCCTCCAGGGCTCTACCATGAGTATGCGTCAAGATCCAATTAGCATCACAAGGTCGAGGAGAGGTGATTACTGATGCAATCACTTTACTACTCTCGACCGTG
>NC_041383.1:185231970-185233871 GCF_002162155.2 Triticum dicoccoides | reverse complement strand
CCGTCTGCTTGAGAGCTTCAGAGGGCACCCCGACCTAATACCATAACTTGTTTGATGGTGTTGCTGGCCGACGATGGTCAGGTTGTGATTTTTCCTGTACATGGTAGATATAGTTTATTTTTGTTAGGACTTGCCTTGACGGTGACTAGCATTATGCCATTCTCCCGTGGCACTAGGCAGAGGCCATCTCTCCTTCCTCTTTTTCCCTCCAGGGTGGTGGATGGCGGTGGGGGTTTAAGGGCTCGAGCTCCCTCTCAATATTCATGTGGGAAAGCAATATCTGGCTGGACCAGGAGCTGTTCGTTCATCTTCTTAATGCAACCATGGCGACAGTACAAGAAGGTGCACGGATCCCAATGTGGTTGCTGGTGACCCGGGAGAATATGAAGATGGCTTTCAAGGTTGCTAGCCTCTATCTTCTTACTCTTATCTGATCTCACCTTCTGGAGTTGCATATCAAATTACTACAAGACTTTAGCAAGCTTCTTGGGTGGCTAGGACAATTCACCGGCCTTCGGTGGATTTGTTGGCGAAACCCGACGCCCCCTTGTTCAACATCCATTGGGGGAGGGGGGCTCTTTTCAAGGTCATGGCCAGAGACGTGGCCATAACTCTCAAACGAGGTCACCGGTAGCGTGAAGACCTCGCTGTGTTTTTATTTTACCTTCTCAGGTACTATTTGCATTTTAAGAGAACCTGCTTATGATTTTTTTTAATATTTTGGGGGTCCTTTCTACGGAATTATAATACGTTTTACATTATGGAATTTTGGCGATTTGTTACTCTTTTACTTTTACGTCATCTCTGAAGGAAATATGCCCTAGAGGCAATAATAAAGTTATTATTTATTTCCTCATATCATGATAAATGTTTATTATTCATGCTAGAATTGTATTAACCAGAAACATAATACATGTGCGAATACATAGACAAACACAACGTCACTAGTATGCCTCTACTTGACTAGCTTATTAATCAAAGATGGTTATGTTTCCTAACCATAGACATGTGTTGTCATTTGATTAATGGGATCACATCATTAGGAGAATGATGTGATTGACATGACCCATTCTGTTAGCCTAGCACTTGATCGTTTAGTATATTGCTATTGCTTTCTTCATGACATATACATGTTCCTGTAACTATGAGATTATGCAACTCCCGTTTACCGGAGGAACACTTTGGGTGCTACCAAATGTCACAGCGTAATTGGGTGATTATAAAGGAGTACTACAGGTGTCTCCAAAGGTACATGTTGGGTTGGCGTATTTCGAGATTAGGTTTTGTCACTCCGATTGTCGAAGAGGTATCTCTGGGCCCTCTCGGTAATGCACATCACTATAAGCCTTGCAAGCAATGTAGCTAATGAGTTAGTTACGAAATGATGCATTACGTAACGAGTAAAGAGACTTGCCGGTAACGAGATTGAACTAGGTATTGGATACCGACGATCGAATCTCGGGCAAGTAACATACCGATGACAAAGGGAACAACGTATGTTATTATGCGGTTTGACCGATAAAGATCTTCGTAGAATATGTAGGAGCCAATATGGGCATCCAGGTCCCGCTATTGGTTATTGACCGAGAATAGTTCTAGCTCATGTCTACATAGTTCTCGAACCCGTAGGGTCCGCACGCTTAACGTTACGATGACAGTTTCATTGTGAGTTTATAAGTTTTGATGTACCGAAGTTTGTTCGGAATCCCGGATATGATCACGGACATGATGAGGAGTCTCGAAATGGTCGAGACATAAAGATTGATATATTGGACGACTATATTCGGACACCCGAAGTGTTCCGGGTGATTTCGGAGAAAACCGGAGTGCCGGAGGGGTTACCGGAACCCCCCGAGGAAGTATTGGGCCTTAGTGGGCCTGAGGGGAGAGAGAGGGCAGCA
>NC_041383.1:185179369-185231685 GCF_002162155.2 Triticum dicoccoides | reverse complement strand
GTGGGACTAGGAAAGGGGAGTCCTACTCCCACTAGGAGGAGGACTCCCCCCTCCTTGGTGAACCCCCTAGGGCCGGCCGGCCTCCCCCCCTTGCTCCTTTCTATACGGGGGCAGGGGGCACCCTAGAGACACACAAGTTGATCTACGGATCGTTCCTTAGCCGTGTGCGGTGCCCCCTCCACCATATTCCACCTCGGTCATATCATCACGCAGTTTACGTGAAGCCCTGCGCCGGTAGAACATCATCATCGTCACCACGCTGTCGTGCTGACGGAACTCATCCCCGACGCTTTGCTGGATCGGAGCCCGGGGATCGTCATCGAGCTGAACGTGTGCTGAACTCGGAGGTGCCGTACGTTCGGTACTTGGATCGGTCGGATCATGAAGACGTACGACTACATCAACCGCGTTGTCATAACGCTTCCGCTTACGGTCTATGAGGGTACGTGGACAATACTCTCCCCTCTCGTTGCTATGCCATCACCATGATCTTGCGTGTACGTAGGAATTTTTTTGAAATTACTACGTTCCCCAACCGTGGCATCCGAGCCTGGTTTTATGCGTAGATGTCATACGCACGAGTAGAACACAAGTGAGTTGTGGGCGATACAAGTCATACTGCTTACCAGCATGTCATACTTTGGTTCGGCGGTATTGTGAGATGAAGCGGCCCGAACCGACATTACGCGTACGCTTACGCGAGAATGGTTTCACCGTTACGAGCACTCGTGCTTAAAGGTGGCTAGCGGGTGTCTGTCTCTCTCACTTTAGCTGAATCGAGTGTGGCTACGCCCGGTCCTTGCGAAGGTTAAAACAGCACTAACTTGACGAACTATCATTGTGGTTTTGATGCGTAGGTAAGAACGGTTCTTGCTAAGCCCGTAGAAGCCACGTAAAATTTGCAACAACAAAGTAGAGGACGTCTAACTTGTTTTTGCAGGGCATGTTGTGATGTGATATGGTCAAGACATGATGCTATATTTTATTGTATCAGATGATCATGTTTTGTAACCAAAGTTATCGGCAACTGGCAGGAGCCATATGATTGTCGCTTTATTGTATGAAATGCAAACGCCCTGTAATTGCTTTACTTTATCACTAAGCGGTAGCGATAGTCGTAAAAGCAATAGATGGCGTAACGACAACGATGCTACGATGGAGATCAAGGTGTCGCGCTGGTGACGATGGTGCTTCGGAGATGGAGATCACAAGCACAAGATGATGATGGCCATATCATATCACTTATATTGATTGCATGTGATGTTTATCCTTTATGCATCTTATCTTGCTTTGATTGACGGTAGCATTTTAAGATGATCTCTCACTAATTATCAAGAAGTGTTCTCCCTGAGTATTGCACCGTTGCGAAAGTTCTTCATGCTGAGACACCATGTGATGATCGGGTGTGATAGGCTCTACGTTCAAATACAACGGGTACAAAACAGTTGCACACGCGGAATACTCAGGTTAAACTTGACGAGCCTAGCATATACAGATATGGCCTCGGAACACGGAGACCGAAAGGTCGAACGTGAATCATATAGTAGATATGATCAACATAGTGATGTTCACCATTAAAACTACTCCATCTCACGTGATGATCGGACATGGTTTAGTTGATTTGGATCACGTAATCACTTAGATGACTAGAGAGATGTCTGTCTAAGTGGGAGTTCTTAAGTAATATGATTAACTGAACTTAAATTTATCATGAACTTAGTACCTGATAATATTTTGCTTGTCTATGTTTGTTGTAGATAGATGGCTCGTGCTGTTGTTCCGTTGAATTTTAATGCGTTCCTTGAGAAAGCAAAGTTGAAAGATGATGGTAGCAATTACACAGACTGGGTTCGTAACCTGAGGATTATCCTCATTGCTGCACAGAAGAATTACGTCCTGGAAGCACCGCTGGGTGCCAGGCCTGCTGCTGATGCAACTGACGACGTTAAGAACGTCTGGCAGAGCAAAGCTGATGACTACTCGATAGTTCAGTGTGCCATGCTTTACGGCTTAGAACCGGGTCTTCAACGACGTTTTGAACGTCATGGAGCATATGAGATGTTCCAGGAGTTGAAGTTAATATTTCAAGCAAATGCCCGGTTGAGAGATATGAAGTCTCCAATAAGTTCTATAGCTGCAAGATGGAGAAGAATAGTTATGTGAGTGAACACATACTCAAAATGTCTGGGTATAATAATCACTTGATTCAACTGGGAGTTAATCTTCCTGATGATAGTGTCATTGACAGAGTTCTTCAATCACTGCCACCAAGCTACAAGAGCTTCGTGATGAACTATAATATGCAAGGGATGGACAAGACTATTCCCGAGCTCTTCGCAATGCTAAAAGCCGCGGAGGTAGAAATCAAGAAGGAGCATCAAGTGTTGATGGTTAACAAGACCACCAGTTTCAAGAAAAAGGGCAAAGGGAAGAAGAAGGGGGACTTCAAGAAGAACAGCAAACAAGTTGCTGCTCAAGAGAAGAAACCCAAGTCTGGACCTAAGCCTGAGACTGAGTGCTTCTACTGCAAGCAGACTGGACACTGGAAGCGGAACTGCCCCAAGTATTTGGCGGATAAGAAGGATGGCAAAGTGAACAAAGGTATATGTGATATACATGTTATTGATGTGTACCTTACTAATGCTCGCAGTAGTACCTGGGTATATGATACTGGTTCTATTGATAATATTTACAAATCGAAACAGGGACTACGGATTAAGCGAAGATTGGCTAAGGACGAGGTGACGATGCGCGTGGGAAATGGTTCCAAAGTCGATGTGATCGCGGTCGACACGCTACCTCTACATCTACCATCGTGATTATTTTAGACCTAAATAATGAAAGATATGAAGCGTTCCTACTCCATCGAGGGAGCCGCGTGGTAGTTTATATTGATGCGTGGCCGAAGCCTGGCTTGACGTACAAGGTTATGACAGAAGGAGTTTGGGTAGAATACAAGAGAAGGAAGGAGGTTGAGATTACAACTCTATATTCTAACACCCTCCCTTAATCTCAACTAACCTAAGTTAAGATTACTCTTGAATTCTTCAAATGGTCTTGCTGGTAGTGCTTTTGTAAAACCGTCAGCCACTTGATCCTTAGAAGGAATAAATCGAATCTCAAGTTTCCTTGCTGCAACCCTTTCTCGTACAAAGTGAAAATCAATTTCTATGTGCTTTTTCCTGGCATGAAACACTGGATTTGCAGACAGATATGTTGCTCCCAAATTATCACACCATAAACATGAGATACGATTCTTCTTGATTCCCAATTCCTCAAGAAGTGATTCAACCCAAATGATCTCAGCAGTTGCATTAGCCAAAGACTTGTATTCAGCTTCTGTACTTGAGCGTGACACAGTAGCTTGCTTTCTAGCACTCCAGGAGATAAGATTAGATCCAAAGAACACTGCAAAACCTCCAGTTGATCTTCTGTCATCACTACATCCTGCCCAGTCAGCATCAGAGAATGCACTCACAAGAGAAGAATTAGACCGTTTGAAATGAAGTCCTATTCCCATAGTATGTTTCACATATCTCACAATCCTCTTGACAGCTGACCAATGTGCAGAAGTAGGTGCATGAAGATATTGACAAACCTTGTTGACAGCAAATGAGATATCTGGACGTGTGAGAGTTAAATATTGTAGTGCTCCCACAGTACTCCTATACTTTGTACTCTCCTCCTCTTGAAGTGGCTCACCCTCATATGCTGAGAGACTTTCTGGGGAGGATAAAGGTGTAGACATTGGCTTGCAATTTTTCATCCCCATGCGAGACAGAAGCTCAAGAATATATTTTTCCTGATTTAGCACAATACCATCTTGAGTTTTCTTGACTTCAATACCCAAGAAGAAATGCAAATCACCTAGGTCCTTCAAGGCAAACTCTGAGCTCAAATCATGCAAAAGAGCATTAGTAGCATTTTGTGAAGAACTTGCAACTATGATATCATCAACATATATAAGCACAAAAATGACTACTCCTGCCTTGTTATAAATAAACAAGGATGTGTCAGCCTTGGAAGCAACAAAGCCAAGATATTTTAACTGTGAGCTCAATCTGGAATACCATGCTCTGGGTGCTTGCTTTAGACCATAGAGTGCTTTATCAAGCTTGCAGACATACTGTGGCAATTTCTTACTCTCATACCCAGGTGGTTGTCTCATAAACACTTCCTCTTCCAGAACACCGTGCAGAAACGCATTCTGTACATCTAGCTGCCTTAAACTCCATCCTCTGGATACAACAATGGCTAACACAAGTCTGATAGTTGCAGCTTTCACAACGGGACTAAAGGTGTCCTCATAGTCAATGCCATAATGTTGCTTAAAGCCCTTTGCAACTAGACGTGCCTTATATCTGTCAATGGAGCCATCTGCCTTCTTCTTAATTCTATACACCCATTTGCAATCAATAATATTTTTACCTCTCTGATTTGGTACAAGATGCCAAGTCTTATTCCTCATGAGCGCAGAATACTCCTCATCCATTGCCTTTTTCCATTTAGGATCATCAAGTGCATTCTTCAACGATGTTGGTTCTCCTGAAATACACAACATTCCATATGGTATAGTTCCATCTTTCCTAATTTTAGGATTCCGTATACCTTTCTGTAGCCGGGTCATAACACGTGAAGAAACCTCTCGCTGCACCGCTGGTATACTTGCCACAGAAGATCCAGGAGAATCTGCTGATGCAGTAGACTGATTTGTCGTCATATGCGCAGGGGATCCTGTGGCTTCTGGTGTGGCTGCCCCTCCTGCAGGCACTGGCGCAGAGGATCCGCCACCCGACCACGACTGGAGGCGCGCGTGATGCGGAGAGGATCTGGTCCCGCCGCTGGTCCCGTCTGACGCTGGAGCGCGGGGCGAGGGGGATTCGGCCCCGCTGCTGGTCCCGCCTGAAGCTGACGCGGCAGCACGGGAGTGGCCCGCCCTGGATCCAGGACTGGAGCCATCAGGGGCTTGATCCGAGGCGGATGCGGTCGCGTGATCCGAGATCTGCGCGCATGCAGGGGTGGCAGGCGCCGCCAGATCTTCTTCGTCATCTGTGCCAGCTTCGTCTCCTTCCTCAGCATGAAATATAGGATCAAAACCAGCCATATTTTCGAGATCTTGGTCATTTTGAGCACCGTTTTCTCCAGGGACCTGCACAGGCATAAGAGAAAGACTAGTACCAGCAGGAATATCATCACATTGGTTAGTACAATTGTTGTCGCCCCCATGATCAAAAGACCGAAGATGTGAAGGAAGAAGAAGAATTTCTTTGCGGAGAAGTGCACCAGCATTAGGATGAAGGGATGCAAAGGGAAACACGGACTCATCAAATACAACATCTCTGGATATATACACCCGACCAGTAGGAACATCAAGGCACTTAACCCCTTTATGCATGGGGCTATAGCCTAAAAAGACACACCGTTTTGAGCGGAAAGCGAGTTTGCGTGTGTTGTAAGGCCTAAGATTGGGCCAACAGGCACAACCAAAAATACGAAGAGATGTATAGTTGGGTGTGACACCAAGAAGTCGTGTAATGGGTGTTTCAAATTTGATAACTTTACTTGGAAGCAAGTTGATGAGATATGTAGCAGTTAAGAATGCTTCATCCCAAAATTTAAGCGGCATGGAAGCATTTGCTAACAAGGCAAGTCCCATATCAACTATGTGACGGTGCTTTCTTTCAGCGGATCCATTTTGTTGGTGAGCATGAGGACAAGATACATGGTGTGATATGCCAAGCTTTTGAAAGAAAGAATTTAGTTTTTCATACTCACCACCCCAGTCACTTTGCATAGCAATGATTTTAGAGTTCAATTTCCGTTCAACAAGATTTTGGAAATTGAGGAAAACTTGGAATACATCAGATCGCTTTTTCAACAGATAAATCCAAGTAAATTTACTATAGTCATCAATAAAACTTACATAATAGGAAAATCTACCAACTGAAATAGGAGCTGGCCCCCATACATCTGAAAAGATAAGTTGTAAAGGGGCAGTAGACACACTAGTAGAAATTGGGTAAGGTAATTGATGACTTTTTGCTTGTTGACACGGATCACAAACTAACTCACTACTAGGCTCATAAGAGAGTTTATTTTTGCTAAGAACATATCTAACTATGACTGAAGATGGATGACCTAAACGACTATGCCACCTTGATGTAGATAGCTTGGTGACAATATTTGCTTGTTTATTGGACCATGAAGATGATGATGATGATGATGATATGAGTGGGTAGAGTCCTCCCACGCACCGTCCTCTAAGAATGACTCTCCTTGTTTTCAAGTCCTTAACCAAGAAAAAATAAGGATAGAACTCAATAAGAACATTGTTATCAAGAGTGAATCGATGAACGGAAACAAGATTTTTAGAGGTTTGAGGAACATGCAAGACATTGGTCAAGTGTAAATTTTTCACGGGGGTTTTAACAATTGAACTGCCAATGTGTGTGATATCCATACCAGAACCGCTTGCCATGCGAATTTGGTCGCCTCCATTGTACTTCTCCCGCATCGTCAACTTGTCAAGTTCACCTGTGATGTGGTTTGTTGCTGCACTGTCGGCGTACCAGTTGGTGTCCACACCATAGGAGGCTGCATGCGCTTGCTTTTCTTCCTGGTCGTTTTCTTCATAACGCCACCAGCAAACTCGTGCACCTCCTGGATGGTGTCTGTAGCATATCTGACATTCTGGATAGTCATGTTGTTGCTCACGAGCCTGTTGTTGCTGTTGCTGTCGAGGATGGCCTCTGAATCCGCCGCCTCCATTGGAGGAAGACGACTGTCGGTCACCGCGGTCACCACGATCACCAAGGCCACGACCTCTTCCTCCACGCCCGCGAGATCTGCCACGGGACTGGCCACGGCCTCTGTAGACCGCATTAGCGGATGAATAGAACCCGCCTGAAGATGAGTCACCTAGCATCTCCATCCTTTGATCAAAGGCAGCAATCTAGGCAAAAAAGATCGTCGGCTGTGATGATGTTTTTGACAGCGTCGATCGCCGCCACCACGGGGTCGTAGTCGCGGTCCAGTCCGGCCAGAATATAGTCCACCATCTCCGGATCAGATACGGGACGACCTGCAGCAGCTAGTTCATCCCCAAGACTTTTCATCTTCGCCATATACGCCGAGCTTGACATCGAGCCCTTCTTGGTATTGGTGATGGCGATTCTCAGATTAGTAATCCGAGACTGAGATTGTGAGGCGAAGAGATTTGTCACCGTAGTCCAGAGCTCAAAGGTGGAATCTTTCCCAACAACTTGTGCAAGAATTTCTGGAGACATGGAATTGAGAAGGTATGGTAGAACCTGCTGATCTTTGGCGATCCAGGGTCCATATAGGGGATTCGGCTCTAGGGCCGTGGTCTTGTCTGCCTTCGTGATCTCCACCATCTTGGGTGGAGCGGCATCGGTGTTGTCCAGGAGCCCCGTCACCTGCGCGCCTCGCAGGGCTGGGAGGACCTGCGTCTTCTAGAGGATGAAATTACCTCTTGCGAGCTTCTCAGACGGCGGTGATCCAAGGTTGAGGGAGACACCGGCGGAGGAAGCCATGGAGACGATGATGTGTGGTTTCTAGGGTTTTGGATTGTGGCTAGATGTATGAGAAGAGGTGGCTCTGATACCATGAAAGATATGAAGCGTTCCTACTCCATCGAGGGAGCCGCGTGGTAGTTTATATTGATGCGTGGCCGAAGCCTGGCTTGACGTACAAGGTTATGACAGAAGGAGTTTGGGTAGAATACAAGAGAAGGAAGGAGGTTGAGATTACAACCCTATATTCTAACAAATAATTGTTATTTGGTGCCAGCGTTGAGCATGAACATTATATCTAGATCTTGTTTGATGCGAGACGGTTATTCATTTCAATCGGAGAACAATGGTTGTTCTATTTATATGAGTAATATCTTTTATGGTCATGCACCCTTGAAGAGTGGTCTATTTTTATTGAATCTCGATAGTAGTGATACACATATTCATAGTGTTGAAACCAAAAGATGCAGAGTTGATAATGATAGTGCAACTTATTTGTGGCACTGCCGTTTAGGTCATATCGGTGTAAAGCGCATGAAGAAACTCCATACTGATGGGCTTTTGGAATCACTTAATTATGAATCACTTGGTACTTGCGAACCGTGCCTCATGGGCAAGATGACTAAAACGCCGTTCTCCGGAACTATGGAGCGAGCAACTGATTTGTTGGAAATCATACATACTGATGTTTGTGGTCCAATGAATGTTGAGGCTCGCGGCGGGTATCGTTATTTTCTCACCTTCACAGATGATTTGAGCAGATATGGGTATATCTACTTAATGAAACACAAGTCTGAAACATTTGAAAAGTTCAAAGAATTTCAGAGTGAAGTGGAAAATTATCATAACAAGAAAATAAAGTTTCTACGATCTGATCGTGGAGGAGAATATTTGAGTTACGAGTTTGGTTTACATTTGAAACATTGCGGAATAGTTTCGCAACTCACGCCACCCGGAACACCACAACGAAACGGTGTCCGAACGTCGTAATCGTACTTTACTAGATATGGTGCGATCTATGATGTCTCTTACTGATTTACCTCTATCGTTCTGGGGTTATGCTTTAGAGACGACCGCATTCACGTTGAATAGGGCACCATCAAAATCCGTTGAAATGACGCCTTATGAACTGTGGTTTGGCAAGAAACCAAAGTTGTCGTTTCTTAAAGTTTGGGGCTGCGATGCTTATGTGAAGAAACTTCAACCAGATAAGCTCGAACCTAAATCGGAGAAATGTGTCTTCATAGGATACCCAAAAGAGACTATTGGGTACACCTTCTATCACAGATCTGAGGGCAAGATTTTCGTTGCTAAAATCGGATCCTTTTTAGAGAAGGAGTTTCTCTAGAAAGAAGTGAGTGGGAGGAAAGTAGAACTTGATGAGGTAACTGTACCTGCTCCCTTATTGGAAAGTAGTTCATCACAAGAACTGGTTCCTGTGATAACTACACCAATTAGTGAGGAAGCTAATGATATTGATCATGAAACTTCAGATCAAGTTTCTACTGAACCTCATAGGTCTACCAGAGTAAGATCCGCACCAGAGTGGTACGGTAATCCTATTCTGGAAGTCATGTTACTTGACCATGATGAACCTACGAACTATGAGGAAGCGATGATGAGCCCAGATTCCGCAAAATGGCTAGAGGCCATGAAATCTGAGATGGGATCCATGTATAAGAACAAAGTATGGACTTTGGTTGACTTGCTCGATGATCGACAAGCCATTGAGAATAAATAGATCTTTAAGAAGAAGACTGACGCTGATGGTAGTGTAACTGTCTATAAAGCTCGACTTGTTGCGAAAGGTTTTCGACAAGTTCAAGGGGTTGACTACGATGAGACTTTCTCACCCGTAGCGATGCTTAAGTCTGTCCGAATCATGTTAGCTATTGCTGCATTTTATGATTATGAAATTTGGCAAATGGATGTCAAAACTGCATTCTTGAATGGATTTCTGGAAGAAGAGTTGTATATGATGCAGCCAGAAGGTTTTGTTGATCCAAAAGGTGCTAACAAAGTGTGCAAACTTCAGCGATCCATTTATGGACTGGTGCAAGCATCTCAGAGTTGGAATAAACGCTTTGATAGTGTGATCAAAGCATATGGTTTTATACAGACTTTTGGAGAAGCCTGTATTTACAAGAAAGTGAGTGGGAGCTTTGTAGCATTTCTAATATTATATGTAGATGACATATTATTAATTGGAAATGATATAGAATTTCTGGATAGCATAAAGGGATACTTGAATAAAAGTTTTTCAACGAAAGACCTCGGTGAAGTTGCTTACATATTGGGCATCAAGATTTATAGAGATAGATCAAGACGCTTAATAGGACTTTCACAAAGCACATACCTTGATAAAATTTTGAAAAAGTTCAAAATGGATCAGGCAAAGAAAGGGTTCTTGCCCGTGCTACAAGGTGTGAAGTTGAGTCAGACTCAATGCCCGACCACAGCAGAAGATAGAGAGAAAATGAAAGGAGTTCCATATGCTTCAGCCATAGGCTCTATCATGTATGCAATGCTGTGTACCAGACCTGACGTATGCTTAGCAATAAGCTTGGCAGGAAGGTACCAAAGTAATCCAGGAGTGGATCACTGGACAGCGGTCAATAACATCCTGAAATACCTGAAAAGGACTAAGGATATGTTTCTCGTATATGGAGGTGACAAAGAGCTAGTCGTAAATGGTTACGTCGATGCAAGCTTTGACACTGATCCGGACGAATCTAAATCGCAAACCGGATACATATTTTTATTAAACGGTGGAGCTGTAAGTTGGTGCAGTTCTAAACAAAGCGTCGTGGCGGGATCTACATGTGAAGCGGAGTACATAGCTGCTTCGGAAGCAGCAAATGAAGGAGTCTGGATGAAGGAGTTCATTTCCGATCTAGGTGTCATACCTAGTGCATCGGGACCAATGAAGATTTTCTGTGACAATACTGGTGCAATTGCCTTGGCAAAGGAATCCAGATTTCACAAGAGGACCAATCACATCAAGAGACGCTTCAATTCCATCCGGGACCAAGTCCAAGTGGGAGACATCGAAATTTGCAAGATACATACGGATCTGAATGTTGCAGACCCGTTGACTAAGCCTCTCTCACGAGCAAAATATGATCAACACCAAGACTCCATGGGTATTAGAATCATTACTATGTAATCTAGATTATTGACTCTAGTGCAAGTGGGAGACTGAAGGAAATATGCCCTAGAGGCAATAATAAAGTTATTATTTATTTCCTCATATCATAATAAATGTTTATTATTCATGCTAGAATTGTATTAACCGGAAACATAATACATGTGCGAATACATAGACAAACACAACGTCACTAGTATGCCTCTACTTGACTAGCTTACTAATCAAAGATGGTTATGTTTCCTAACCATAGACATGTGTTGTCATTTGATTAATGGGATCACACCATTAGGAGAATGATGTGATTGACATGACCCATTCCGTTAGCCTAGCACTTGATCGTTTAGTATATTGCTATTGCTTTCTTCATGACTTATACATGTTCCTGTAACTATGAGATTATGCAACTCCCGTTTATCGGAGGAACACTTTGGGTGCTACCAAACGTCACAACGTAACTGGGTGATTATAAAGGAGTACTACAGGCGTCTCCAAAGGTACATGTTGGGTTGGCGTATTTCGAGATTAGGTTTTGTCACTCCGATTGTCGGAGAGGTATCTCTGGGCCCTCTCGGTAATGCACATCACTATAAGCCTTGCAAGCAATGTAGCTAATGAGTTAGTTACGGAATGATGCATTACGTAACGAGTAAAGAGACTTGCCGGTAACGATATTGAACTAGGTATTGGATACCGACGATCGAATCTCGGGCAAGTAACATACCGATGACAAAGGGAACAGCGTATGTTGTTATGCGGTTTGACCGATAAATATCTTCATAGAATATGTAGGAGCCAATATGGGCATCCAGGTCCCGCTATTGGTTATTGAGCGAGAATAGTTCTAGGTCATGTCTACATAGTTCTCGAACCCGTGGGGTCCGCACGCTTAACATTATGATGACAGTTTTATTATGAGTTTATAAGTTTTGATGTACCGAAGTTTGTTCGGAGTCCCGGATGTGATCACGGACATGACGAGGAGTCTCGAAATGGTCGAGACATAAAGATTGATATATTGGACGACTATATTCGGACACCGAAAGTGTTCCGGGTGATTTCGGAGAAAACCGGAGTGCCGGAGGGGTTACCGGAACCCCCCGGGGAAGTATTGGGCCTTAGTGGGCCTGAGGGGAGAGAGAGGGCAGCAGCCTAGGAGGTGGCGCCCCCTCCCCCATGAGGAGTCCGAATTGGACTAGGGGAGGGGGCGCGGCCCCCCTTTTCTCTCTCCCTCTCCCTCTCTTTCCTTCCCCTTCCTCCTTCCTAGTGGGACTAGGAAAGGGGAGTCCTACTCCCACTAGGAGGAGGACTCCCCCCTCCTTGGCGCGCCCCCTAGGGCCGGCCGGCCTTCCCCTTGCTCCTTTATATACGGGGGCAGGGGGGCACCCTAGAGACACACAAGTTGATCTACGGATCGTTCCTTAGCCATGTGCGGTGCCCCCCTCCACCATATTCCACCTCGGTCATATCGTCGTGGAGTTTAGGCGAAGCCCTGCGCCGGTAGAACATCATCATCGTCACCATGCCGTCGTGCTGATGGAACTCATGCCCGACGCTTTGCTGGATCGGAGCCTGGGGATCATCATCGAGCTGAACGTGTGCTGAACTCGGAGGTGCCGTACGTTCGGTACTTGGATCGGTCGGATCGTGAAGACGTACGACTACGTCAACCGCGTTGTCATAACGCTTCCGCTTACGGTCTACGAGGGTACGTGGACAATACTCTCCCCTCTCGTTGCTATGCCATCACCATGATCTTGCGTGTACGTAGGAATTTTTTTGAAATTGCTACGTTCCCCAACAATCTCTTGACTCCGATGCTGAGTTACATAATATCTGAACATGAAAAAGGCAAACAATGCAAAATAATATTTGGCACCCAGGTAATTTTTGAACCCTGAACCATAGGAGAATTGCTGTATAGAATTTTCATATGACTAAAGTATATGTACAAAGAAAGAAAAATGTGAAAAATACAAAAAGCCTCAAGCTCAATCAATTCCAGTTTGGGGAAATCCATTTGAAACAACACTAGCTGGGATGAAGATCAATCCAGTTCTTGAAGTTTGTCACATCATGCTTGCTTTTGATTCTATGGAAGATGAGAAGCAGATCATTTATAAGCAATGTGTCCAAGCAGTGACATTGGGTAGGCCATTCTTGAATATTTTCTGAATTTATTTGTATTCAAATATTCCAACAACCCTTGATGATTATGTCAAAAAAAAATTGCTAGGCAGATAGACTTTATCAAAAATGATATCATCCAACATAGAAATACCTATGTTTCTATAAAAACAAATGTTGTGCCGACAGGCTAGAGCAAAAGGGCTGTCACAAAACAGGTGCAATGAAGTTTCTTTCGTGTGCAAAGTGCAGAGCACGCAATTATATGAAGGAAGATAAAAATGTTTTCTCTGCAGCAGATTCCTTGAGTTTACTCTGTCATTTAACATCATCTGGAAGAATTTTTTGCGCGTGGTGGTAGCACTTCTCAAGAGATTTTTGAATATGAAATGAGCTGGAGGACCCTGTTGCATGATCTTATACATCTGAATAGATGAGTAATTAACTGCCTTCCATGGATAGGTCTACTTGTCATGATGCTTTGCAATTTGTTGTTGAAATATCAACCTTAGCTCTTGACACTGTTGATATGATTGTAAGGACATGGGAGTATGAAAGTTATTGATTTCATGATCTTCTTTGAAACAATCTTTGTCAGAAACATTTGCATTCCTAGAAAAGGAGTATACTTCACATAATCTTTGTTCAAAAATATTTTCTTCCATGTTATCATGCTACAGCATGACAGTGTTGCCTTGTCCTAGAGGGCATCTGGGAACCCTCTTGAATTCTTGGATTAACTTGGTTATGCACTTCCACCATAAGGACCCTACTGGTGTGCTGCAAATTGATCCGTTGAGGTAGTATGTGTCCGAAACAAGTTTAACCCAGGGAAGATCATCTTTGTTGTGAAATTTGTGCAAGTGTTTCATCAGAAGACATCCGTTGTGAGAGGCCAAATCTAGTAGTCCCAATCTTGTTTGATGTTTGGGGAGACGAACATTATCCAAAGCAATGTGTGGCATTGCCTGTGCCTTCCATGCCATATTCTCTCCAGAAGCAATGTTTGAGGTATTTATTAAGCTATTCAAGAATATCAGTAGGTATTTATTTATCTGTAGGGACATGAGTACCATGCCTCTATTTGAAAGCTATGTATAAGATTGTTGTTTTGGTTTGACGTTCTTTGTGTTCTATGCCTTGCTCATCTTAAAGCATTGCAATATGATTTCTACTGTATTTCATTGTTGCTTTTGATTGCAGAAATTTGGCATTTTCTTCATCAAATTTAATAAATCTTATAGTGGCCCTTTGTTTTCGGTATGTATCCTGCTAGGTAAAAGATTAAGAAGATATTCCTTTGCAATAGTTTTTCCATTCCATTCAACATTAGACAGTGGTTTTCGGCATGCAAGCGCCCGCAAGACGTGAATTAAGTCTAGCATGAAAAACCAAAGTAACAAAGATTAGTGTACTTTGGGCCTCGTGGCGATGCGGACGCGTCTGCTTGCATCCCTAAGTGGTTTGAATTCTCCTCGTGTGTCGTAAAAAATGATAATGAAATTTGAGGCTTGAATTGCAAGAAAGCTGAGAAAGATTTTAGACCAAAAATTTCGGTAAAAGACACAAACTTGACCTCAGGGCGAAACTATTTCACAAACTAAATTGGTTTTGAAAGCATTTCATCCAGCAGACCCCTAATGTGCAGCTCCTGACAGCAGGGCGCTGCACTCTACCGTGCAGCACCTAACACTCAGGCGCCACACCTGTGAGCGCCTGATGGCTAGCCGCTGCACTACACTGTGTAGCGCCTAGCTCTAAGAAGTTGCACAGTAGAGTGCAGCACCTAACTCTCGGGCTCTGCACAAAAGGGTCAGCGGTGTGAAATTTTTTCAAAAACAGTTTAGCTTGTGAAATACTTTCGCTCTGAGGTCAAATCTGTCAATTTTGCCAAAAAATTCCTTTATTTTGGGGTACTTTTTTTGCGGAGGGAAAATTTTAATCCTTAATCTCTCCAGAAAAATTACCATTTTTACTTTTTGTGATAACTAAGTTGTTGATTGTTTTTTAAAAATAGCTACCCGCTTATTCCAAACGTTTTTTGCTATCACTAAAATAAAACAAAGAAATACCATTCATCTCGCTATACACACATATACCGTGCTAGCGGCTGCATGCACGGGAACAAAAGAGCGTGTTATTTTCCAACCTCCAAGCAGCTAATTCTCTAACGAACTGTTGATGTCAATCGGATTAAAAACGAGCAAGTTGCGTATAAGACGCATATCAAAAATGCTAGACATACAAAGACTTACACGCTTTTACACGCTCCTTCCAGCTAACAACCAATCACAAACCTTTCCCCCCTTGATTTTTAGGGGGTGGACCGCCCCGCTCACCTATTGACCAATCAAAGTTAACTATTCTAGAAAAGCCTGTAAATGGTTTGTACATGTAGCATTGCCGAAGACCACATGGTCGATGTCTCGGCGACGGCTTTTAACGTACCCTCCCCCTCCTCTCTCCCTTCAACCATCCCCCCACCCCCACCCCCTACGATCGATCCAGCTTCCTCCTACCTTCCTCTCTCCCTCTCCAATCTCCATCTCCGGCCAGAGCCTCGCCACCTACATAAGCAAAATCCGGAGGCATCTATCTTTAAAGAAGTAGAGCAGAAGAGAAGAGCAGAGGCGGGGAGTGAGGAGAGGTATAGCAGAGGAGACGTGTAGGGAGATGGAGGTGGCGGTGCCTGTCATGGCGCCGAGCGCGCCGTGCAGCCCAAGAACCGCGGCTGCCATGGGCGGCGGCGGCAGCCACCTGCCCAGCTACTGCTACTTCTTCTCCAGCGCCCCCACCAGCCCGTCCAGGGCCAGCAGCTACGCCGCGGACGAGCAGGGCGACGCCGCCACGTTCGACTTCGCCTTCGGGTTCAGCGGGCAGCTCAGGGAGTCCACGCCCATCCTCGCCGCCGCCGACGAGCTGTTCGAGGGCGGCAGGATCCGTCCGCTCAACGGCCCGCGCTCCAGCGGCAGCGGCCTGCTCGCCGACGAGGACTACGCATCCCTCTCCGTCTCCCCCCGGTCTCCGAGAAGAGCGAGGACGATGTCCGCGGTGCGCGGTGGCGCAGGGGATCGGGCGGAGGTGTCGGCCGATCAGGGTCAGACGAGGGGCAGGTCCGGCCGGCCGGCCCCTGCGTCGTCCTCGTCGTCGGGCGTGTCGTCTCGCAGCAGGAGGGCCACGCGGTCTCTGTCCCCGTACAGGGGCGACCCGATCGACGACGAGTTCTGCTCCTCCCCACCCTCCCCCCGCGGCGCCGCCTCCCTGATGCGCGGCTGCGGGAGCGGCAGCCGCAAGTGGCGGCTCAAGGACCTGTTCCTGTTCCGCAGCGCGTCGGAGGGCCGCGCCACCGCCGGCAAGGACCCGCTGCTCAAGTACAGCATGCTCAAGAGCGGCGGCGACGCGTCCATGCGGAAGGGGAGGGGCTCGGCGGCGTCGGCCAGCGACATGGCGCCGTACACGGTGAGCCGGGCGGCGGCCGAGGAGATGCGGCGGAGGACGACGACGCCGCTGCCGTTCCACCGGAACAGCCTCTTCGGCTACTTCAGGTCCAACCCGGCCATCCACTCCATCAGCCGCAAGCTCAGCAGCTACTCGTCGTCGAACTCCAACCGCGGCCGGAGCGCCACCGCCGCCGCCAACTGACGGCCGACGACGCAGCTCGCTCGCCCGCGCGCACATGCATGGCGCTGGCTACTTTGGCAGTAGGAAAAAAAAAAGGAAGAGAACAGTTTTTATTCGTTTGCTCCTGCTTGGTTTGCTCTCCTGATCTGTATTCTTTCTTCATGTGTGAATCACCACAAAGGTTTTCATACAAGTGTAGATATGTACCTACGCAGCACATGCAACTCGCAAATTCTTTGCAAATTTTGCCCGAAAACTCAAGCACGCCTTGAATTTCATTTCACCGGAGTCCAACTCGTTTTGCCAGAGCTGTGCTGCTAATTCCCCTGAGCGATTAGGCGACCAAACCCTGCATCGGCACACGTATATGAATTAATCTAATGAAAAACCAGGGAGGACGCAGCGCGGCAACATGGGGATACTGTTGTGGGATTCCGTCGGGGTGTGTGAGCGTGATGCTGCGTGCATGCGATGCGATGCGATGCTCGGTGGATCGATCGATCGGCCTCGGCGGCAAACTGCTGACGCCCTGAGCTGTTGCGGGGCGTAGTATAATGGTTTCAGGTACACTGCGAACTGTCACAACTGTTTCGTCGAGCTCACCGCGCCACCGCGGCGAGCGACGGACGGAATAATCCGGGTTAAGATAAGCTGGCGGATCTGACATTCCCAGAGTTTAAAATTGATGGGGATTGGATGATAGTAACCGGCATGATTAGAGCCTTAGAGCTAGACGAGATGAGCTGAGGTGTTGATGTGTTTGTTACTAGTGGTAGCGTAGAGACTTGCTCGTTCGGTGATGCAAGCAGGCGCATCACCCATCTGCCTCTCCAAAGATTCTCATCTGAGCTTTTCTTGCAAAGATTCTCTTTCTTCTCAAGTAGACAAGTAGTGAGTAGTAATTTTCTCTGGCCTGGATTTCAGTTGTTGAATTGTCGGTTGATTGGTTGGGACTGTGAAGTTTAAGTGTTTATTAACTGAACACCACTCGTTGGAAGAAGATACGACACTACTGCCTGGAATGCACGTACTATACCGGAGCAGACACCATTGATGGTGATAATCCTCGTGTTGGACGAATTTATGTAACAGTGATTAGACATGAGAGTGAGACATCATCATGAACGGTGCTAATCTCTTGTTTTCCCGCAGCAAATTAAGCAGCTGTGGCCATGTGGGTAGGCATCAGGCATAATTAAAGGTGATGTCAAGTCCACAGAGAAAGGCAAACAAAAAAGAAACACGACTGCAGAGGGGAATAGTGCCACTTACCAGTAGAAATGCAGAAGAACTTTAAAAGAACTGAAGTGCATAACTCTGGATTGCCAGTTCTGATTTCAGAGAGGTGTCCCAAGTCAACACCTACCAACAGCTCCCGGCCCTACCTTTTGACACAATGTTTGTTCCTTCGTTTTGAACTCGCGGCTTGTGGCAAAGAACAAAGGGGACCCTCCAATAATAATAGGCCACCACTATAACAACACGTCTTTAGAAAGAAAAGAAATCACCGTCAGTTCTGATTACACATCACTAAGATTCACCGTCAGTTGTTGCTGGTCAGTTCGCAAGTCGTTGGCCCGTGTCGGTTTTCTTCATTTCTCCTTCTTATTTTATCGTATTTGGTTATGTGCATCCTCACTGTCTCGATTAGGTCCTAAAATTGTGACGGTGCAGATGTCATAAGTAATTGATACTGTTTTGATATTAATATATACTACCTTCTAAAAAAAATAGCCTACTAGTTTATTTTGTCATCAATTATTCACCCAAGCAAAAGGTTTGGATTTCGGCGAAACAATGACTCAATTAAGAAGTGTCGTCGTGATGGATGTAGTCAGGTTGTGCAACACTGCAGCTTGAGGGTGAGCGCGAGTACGTTAGGGCCACGACCTCGGAAGGTGGTGTCAATGGTGGAAAGTCGGGGCGGCATCCCCAAAACTTCGACGGGTTCAAGGACATTTTTTTTTGTCATGCGAGGACAACGTGCCATCGATGTTGGTCGACGACCTGCCATGGGAAGCTTATGATGCATTGTCTCATGGGATGTTTGCTTCTTCATACGCGCCTAAGAGCCCCCGCTCTCCTAATAGCGGTCACGACCTCTTGTGTACGATGGTAGTAGGAGGTTGACTAGCTTCGGTGGTGTCGTTTCTCAGATGCAGAGATCGGAGTTCCAAGAGCACTCCTAGATTATTCGGCCAGGGGTCAAAACACTTAAGTCACTTCTCAGATGCAGAGGTAATTTACCGAGGTTCAGGGCACCACGAGGTGTAATCAGGGACGGGGCTGCCTTATTGGCATTGATGTCAGTTGACCCCAATGAAATTTGAAAATCCTTTACTAATTTGGTACTAATCACTAACATTTATAGAAGGACGAACCCACAGCCAAATACATGACCCCGCCATACTTTTTTTCTAGCTTCGTCCCTCGGTGTAATACTCTGCTTCTACTTTGTGTGTTCTTGCTTGTGTGTTGAGAGACAGAGAGAGAGAGCTCTTTTGTTTACAACGGGCATAGAGAGCTCCAAATGATCTAATGGGAACCTCCCTAGGGAACGGTTTCAAAAGCAGTGCTGCTATGCACACGATGGTTTTAGACGATTTGTGCACCATAGTGCATATCCATTCGTTCATCTGTATCACCGAAGGGTAGCAGACGGCCAGCACTCCCGTCGTGCAGCTGTCGTGCATGCCTTTGTCGTCTGCCAAGCAGTTTCGTTTCAAAAGTCCCTTAGATAGGCCAGAGAGGACCATACTAATGGTGATAATTGCGCCTCAAGGGCGCTGGTCCTTTAAGGCATGTGCACGAAGACTTTTCGGTTGTTATCAATAAGGCCAACCATCTCCGGTAGGGGAGTGGGCGTTTCGACGAGTCGTTCTGGTGGCGGTAGAGATCGTGTATGGTGTAATTCTTATTGTGTTTGAGATGATTTCTACTTCTAATAAACTTTTATAATAGGTATGAACCTTTTTTGCATAAGGAAAGAAAGAATGAATATATGGTCTCAAAGTGAAGTATACTCCACAGAGTTGAACACACGTTTGGAATTATTATTTTTCAAAAACAGTCTCTTTCTCTTTTATCTAAGAACAAAAAATGTCAGAAACTGGGCGAATATTATGCTGGAGATGAAAAGAATAATTGTTCTTTGCTTCGACGTTTGATACTCCCTCTGTAAAAACATATGAAAAACATTTAGATCACTAAAAACGCTGTTATATTTTTTTTGAAGGGAGTAATTTACGGAAAAACTAACGCCCACACGTGTGGGTGTTTGCAGATCGCCCACACGCCTCCATCACCATTTATTTTGCCACGTATGAATAGATGACATCAACAGAGATCTTTTTAATTTTCGGCTTAAAAATGTTTTATCTTCTAAATAAAAAAGCGAATTAAAAATCCGTGTTCACCATTAAATCCGCCTCGACAAGATCTTCAAAACTAGACCCCATGTTGATATGTTTCGACGATTTTTTTTCCCGGAAGTTGCCATGATGTTTACACTATAGTTGCCATAGTGCTTAAACTAAAGTTGCCATGTGTCAATTTTAGTTTGTAGATCGTGGCAATTTTAGTTTTTCGATGATGGCAATTCCAGCACTTTGACCATGAAAATATTTTTTTATTGAATCATGGCAATTTTAAGTGCCTGTATCATGTCAATTTTAGTTTATGGTGCATGAGAAGTCTAGTTTCTTAATTCTCCATTTTATAATATGTTAAAATTTACTTTTAAATGTAAAAGAAAATAGTTGAAATATATCAATGACAACTTTAGTGTAAATATCATGACAATTCATGTGCAATAGACATGGCAACTTTTAACACACAAAAAAATTCGCCGAAATATATCGATATGAGATCTAGTTTTGAAGATCTCGTCGCGAGGGATTTAATGGTGAAAACGGATCTTCAATCGGATTTTTCATTTAAGAGATAAAATATTTAAAAACTGAAAATCCGAAAATATTCTCGCATGCATGCATGCGATGACGTGACAATCTATTTTGCATTAGAGACGTGTGGTGCGTCTTCTTTCCTGCCACACGTGTGGCAGTTATCGACGTCCGTAATTTATTGGTATGTCAACGACTCTTTGCTCAATCTACTTCACTTGCTTTTATCAATATATTGGCCAAATTACGAGCAACCAAAACTTTAGCCACACCTAAATACTTGGCAGGACAAGGCTAGCCAAGAACCAAACACACTGATAGTTCACCCTCGTTCGTGACATACTCCAAGCAGCATCGATCATTATAACCACACGCTCCTACTAGCGTTTGCTTTGACGTTGGGACTACGAAGCGGCAGAAAGTACAGACACCTTCTGATTTTTTTGTTTGGAACTTGAACCTTTGGAAACCTAGGAGGGACCTAAAAAGGCCAGCAGAGAATCAAATCCAACACACCCGTCGCGATCATCATCGCCATCAAAGGAGTGCAACGCATAGTAGGAGGCATGTGTTCAGGGTCCAATCCTGTCGGGCAAGGGAACAGCTGAGCTAAATTACAGGCTAGGTTTGGGCTGCACAGCTTGACATGATTCGTAGCCGCCGACCTTTCACTGCTGCGTCGACACAACACGCCTTCGATACGTGCGCATGCAAAAGCACATGACACTGCTGCTGCAGCTTCCATGGCTCGGCTTCTCCTTTGCCACGCAGCCGTGGCCTGTGGTGGTGCATGACGGCGAAGCGGACGCGTACAGGCAAAGCCAGAGTGTGTGATCGTTATCGTGGAGCGTGTTTTTTTATCTGAAAAAAAAACATTGAGAAGAAAAGTGAATGCTTTCGATTGCCGTTTAGAGCTTGCGAATTAATTTTCGAGTTGCTTGAATATCTTAAGATCGAGGTGATAGGCGTGATTATGAAAAATAGATCGGATAAGATACGGTGTTTGACTCGATCACAGTCGGGCGTTTGTGGAGGGTGGGCTCACTTCACGTAGGCCCGTGGTGCGAAACCAACCGGGGAGAGCAGAGGGTTGATCAGAGTCGAAAACATTGACCTCGTGCACAACGTACTAGTACGTGCGCGCGGGCGCGACTGTGGGGCGCTGGTCAGCATACGCAGCACAGCACGCATGCGCACTGCACCGGCGACTCGGCTACAGCCCCCGGGACCGGGATGGGACCCGCCCGACGCCCGAGGCGAACAGGGTCGCATCGCGCACGCACCTGCCGACCCCACCCGCAAGCTTCGTGCTTCCCACAAAAGTGACACGCACGTATGATGATGCCCAAGGAATTTTGGCTCTCACAACACTCATGAGTGTGAGGTGCATGTGTTTGTTGGATTAGACTTGGTTAGATTTCACTCTCTCTTTTCGCCACCACGATCGAGCTCGCTGTAAAAGCTCCCACCGCACAGGACACTTGCCGCAGCGTCTACTTGATGATCTATTCATCGCGACAGCGCACGAACCCTCCGCCACCGGATTTTTACGAGTATTAGCTCGACGCTAAGCAGTAAACGTGCGTATTATTCAGACAGTTTATTATGAAGATCTTGGGCCGGTCGTCGGTCAACCGGTCGATAATAAGTCACGGGAGGAAGGGGCATCGCGTCGAATATATACAAGCGTAGCAGATGGAGAACTGACAGGAGACATGGTGCCGTCACAGGTACAGGTGTATGTATTGCCAAAGCGAAATGTCGACCATGACCGAGTCCTTGTTGTGTCCCCCGGCATGTGCTCGGGGAAAAGTTCACGGTTTCAGACTGTATACAATACTGAACTGTGAACTCTACTCAACTGAAATGTTTGGTGTAGGCTGACGGCCATATCCGCCACAAGACTGGAGTAAGCAATTTGGTAATACTGCCATTTAATTTTTTTCTCAGAATCGTCATGTGATGTTTCAGAAAATTTCTACTTGCAGCAGATAAGTTAGTCCATTAATGAATAGATTCAGAAAATAAAACTAGCAGATAAGCCCATTTATGAACCCATTCAGCAAAGGAATGAAGGTATTTCTCAAGTTTTCTTGTTTACTCTCAACTTCACAGTTGCGCCTTCCTGTTGTTCTCTGAGGCATGTCTTGGAATGTCCTCACAAACATCCGTGTCAATTACAGTGGCCGTCACATTTTCCACAAGACAGGCATGGAAATGTGCAAAATCACCTCAGCGAGCTGGCAGGGTTTCCACATTTCTCACTAGTGACCACTAATCAAGTGTTCAACCATGCAACTGTCATCTGACAAACTACCCTATCGAGGAAACCCATGACTACCACCAGAATATCTGTACTGCGGCATCACATATGCCCCATCTGGATGACGGCGGTATATAGTTTGCGACGTGTGGAATGGTGGAAATACCACCGCACGTTGATCAGGTGGAGGTTCCCTGAAATAACCAGGCGCGCGCCAGCCAGCCGGTGCTGCATATGGGTGTCCGAAAACCATTGCAGGGTTTGGACATGAAATTGATCTGTCGTCCATATGATGTTGCCAGGCATTGCCAACTTCGCGCAATGGAGGTTGCCAGGCATTGCCAACTTCGCGCAATGGAGGTGGCCGCTGGGGCCTCTCGGAGAAAGGACGATGTATCCCAGCTGAATTTCCAGGGTAAGCCTGCCGATGAGAAGCTGAACCTACACCTAGGCGCCTTCCTTCAAACTGATCATGGTTGCCACCAACAGTGTTTTTTTGCTTCGAACCGGCTTTTCCTTTACTCACCCTAGCCTCCGTGTTACGCAGACCATTGTTGACTGGTGCTGTTCGCAGGTTTTTCTGCGGGATGGCATGATTTGTCTCCGTGTTGGCATTTAGCTGAGAACTGCTAGTGCTGGTGCCAATGTTCTTATCCAGGGGGGCAGAATTTGTCTTTGCCTTCCGATGATCACCAGTGTGGTTTTTCCCGGAAGGCACTTGGTGCTCTTCTTTTTGAACTTTTTTGGCAGGATGATCAGAATTGGAGGTTTGCATAGCACGTTTTCTGCCTTTAGTGATATTGGATCCACCATCAGGCCCTCCAGGTTGAGACTGATGCTTTCCTTTTTCCTTCGATTTCTTGCCCTTAAGAGCTGAAAGAAGGATAGATACAAAAGGAAGGGGGACAAAATTAGTCTGGCACCTGGCAAAGCAAACATATACCTTCAAAACAGTAGACTTGGAAACTCGAAAGAAAATTGAGGAGACACAGGTTGAATCACACAGTAGCTTAGTGAAACAAATGACGTGTTATGCATACATCTTTCGTGGGCAACAACAGACAGCTCATCTTGCAAAAGCTAATGTACGTGTTATGCTGTTCTATGTAGACAGATTTTTAATTGATTCCTTAGGAGGAACAGCTGGTTCTACAGTGGAGTTTTAAGGATCCCAGTGCCAGTCGATTAGACCAACCCAAACTTTAGAGTTTACAGACACCAAATCAAAATTCAAATAAGAAATGGTCACAAACTTCTGGTGTTTGTACTGTCTAACCATCATCATAGAAGTCGTTAGCATACAGTAAGGTTCAAACTTCAACATTGAATAAGGAAAATGTACTACATTCTAGAAAAGATGTTTTTTAGGGCAGAAAAGTGGATATATATTAAACAAATACAACAGCTTTTAACACGATATCTCCTTGATTGAATACTAACCCACATATGCAATAACATCACTGAGTTCAGAACTGGGATAGTACTAACAGCGAAATATAATCTGTCTCAGGAACAACCAAGGTTGTGTTGCCAATAGAATTTACCGTGTCCTCTAGAATTACGTCTATTTGAAGCACGGACACGCCTTACAGCATCTCCTCTACTGTGCTTTTCTTCTAGAGCCTTCAACCTATTCGCTTCATTCGCCCAAGCCTAGAATTAAAACAAAAGAATTGCTACATGAACATGAAAATCATATGGGGCCATCTTGTGACAAGGTCAATATATCAATGCATAAGTACACAACATCTGAGAATTGTCCGAACATCCTCAAAATGGTGCATGTGTAAAATAAGCTTCACTTTTCCCATTTATGTTGGTGTGGTTAAAAGCTACTCCCTCTGTTCACTTTTATAAGGCTTTGTAGTTGTTTCAAACAGTGTGCAAAACAACACAATTTTACTTGTCTGAAACGACTTATAAAAGTGAACGGAGGGAGTATAATTCATGCATATCCAAACAGCAGAATGGATCAATAAGATTATATGTAGCTATCTCATACGAGTAGTATGAAAGGCAACATAAACTTGATAATTGGTATGCACAGATCCATAACATTCCAATAGCACAATATCTAAAAAGACAGCATAGACTGAATAAGTATGATTAAGTGCATGCGTTGGATAATATTGAAGTGTTCCAATATCAAAAATGTGATTTACAGAAACTAGTGTAAACTAATTCTGGTAAAGAGCAGTTCCTACCTGACGGAAAGTCATCATTCTGTATAGATTGCGTCCTTTGACAAGTAGCAGATACAAAGGTGGTAATTTTCCTACTCCTTTGCTCCAGAACACTTGAATCTATTGAATTGAACAACTAACATAGTCAGAAAGGCCATAATAAGAGAAAAAAAACACAATAGCAGTACTATATCATTGAATCGATCCTTACAGTAAATGTGTGTTGCTGCTTGTCTTTACCATAACTTTCCTTAATAACTTTCCCAGCTACTATTCGCTTCCCCATACTTTTTGAGAGCCTTTTGCCACTGTCATAACAAAAGGAGAGTCACATTACCATTCCAAAGAGACACTGGATGCTCTAGTGCAAGAAACACCAATGAGTACCTTTTCTCGTGAACCTTTTGTTTGAATAAGACAGTATCACCTCGACAGACATCGCCTAATTCACAGACCATGGTCAACTGCCTTTGATAATTTTGTATGCAGATAAGAGAAAGTTTCCATGACAAGTGGGATCTCACCTTTACAGTTAATACAAAAGGATGACCGGGGATAAATCTTCTCTGGATCTTCATCTTTGAACCTATTTCAGAAATGCCGCATCACCAAATAACAGGGGATTTTGGATTAAAGAAAAAACAAGAACGGAAATAATAATGCAGGGAGTGTTTTTTAAAATGTGACTTCCGATATCAAATGTAATAGCTATTCGTCCTGATAGTTGAGGACAAGCACCAAGTACTGTTCATGACTAGGACATATCTAATAACGAACCTATGATGCAGCATTATTCTTTCGACACAAGTTTCTATGTCCCCAACTTGGGGAAGACCATTATTCTTTAAATATGCTTTGCACTCCGCCAACTTAATACCATCCAGGTTTCTCCCTCGTACAAGAAAATATTGATCATTATATTATGTAGGAAATAAGAGAGTAGTCTCAGACATAAGGACCATGATGTTCAATAAATTCATGTTTTGCTCTGGAACAAACAGAGCAAAAGCAAGGTCTAGCTATATCGTATAGCACTGTCCTAACTTCTACCATCTCAAACCTGACAGAAGTCGTGCCAAGGATTCCAGCTCAATTCAACCACTGGTTTATATTGAAGTTGGTCCTGCCAATTGCTCATATCCATTTCAACAACTATTCTGCCTGTATTTCAAAACAAACTATAGATGTCTACAAAAATATCTACATAATTTGGAAATCCTATTTCCTCAGGTGAGGCTGTGATACTCAATATCACTACGAGGCAGACCACATTCTGCGACTAAATTCAGTTGTACTAGATTCCTCTAACCAGCATGTTATCAGATTGAGTTTCCCCTGGATGTATCCCACCATGAACAACGCTAATTCTCAACAGCTAACAGGGTTCCAGCGTGCAGCAGCATCCACGGTGTCCAATATCACTCCAGGAAGACTATGTTTGGCGACGTGATTGAGTTGCACTAGATTTTATAACTTGATTGAGTCGCACTAGATTTTACTAACCCACAGGTGCTCACAGATTGAGTCTCCTCTGGATGCAATCCATACTACGAAGCTACTTCCTGACAGGGTTCCAAGCTAACAGTATGCAGAACTATCTACAAGTTTATCAGATCAACAGTGCCAAGCACATGCCACGTTTTCCAAAAATCAAACAGCAATTAGCACTATCCACGATTTCCAATTCCACTCCAGATTTTCAAAAATCTCGCCTGCTTATAGAACGCAATCATACGAATTACGGCCGAGAGCAAACGAGAAAGGGATAGAGGTGATTACGGCGGAGGAGATCGGCGATTTTTGTGCAGGCAGCCTCGCTCCGATCTGCGCCGGGTCGGTCCGCCTCCGCTCCCCCCTCGTTCCCAGCGCAGCCGCCTTCCTCATCGTCGTCCTCTTCGTCTTCGCTGTCGCTGTCGCTGATGTCGACGTAGCTCTCGCCGCTATCGCTGATGTCGACGCAGCTCTCGCCGCTGTCGCTAATGTCGATGTAGTCTTTGTCGCTGGTGGGCTCGTCGCCGTCGTCCTCATCCTCCGACCCGGACTGTTCGGATCCGCCGGCATCGGAATCCGAGGAGATGTCGATGGGCGCGTGGCGCTCTTCCTCATCTGCCGCCGCCGCCGCCGCCGCCGCCGCGGCGGCGCGCCCTCTTGTTACCGGCATCGCGGCGTCCTTGGGCGCCTCCCGATTGCCTTCCGCCGCGCCGCCGTACCGCCGCTTGCCCCTCGGTCTTCGCGTTTTTCCCCTTTTGTTTGCCTCGGAGAAAAATGGGAAGGCGGATTTATATTGCCTTGTCAGACCAGCAACGTCTACAGCCTCTCCACAAGTAGTTCCAGAAATTCAAATTTTGAATGAGCGGCCGTTGGGTTGGGACATTTGGATTGACATGTTCCACTTCCACGCAACACCAGCAGCTCATCACAAGGCCTCAACGGCTCAGATCAGAGCTTATCTTGCAAATGCCATGGTAGCTGTTTTGGTAACCACTTCATCCGTCCCAAAATATGCTTATGTATTGGTGGGAGTAGTACTATTTGGACTAAGTTTTAGCAAAACCAGTTGTAGAGATTTTTAGGAAAATCAGTTTTAAGTTGTTGTTTTGTTCAAGCTGGCCGATAGAATACTTTGTTTGGACTTTTATAAACTTTAAATATGGCCGCCGAAGAGACAAGAGCATTAAATAGATTTTCATCTCTAATTTCTCTTCTCTCTGATTTTCTGTCGTCCCTAATCTCTCTCTCCCTCAACTATCACACATATATCGCCGACGAGGCCCTCATGGTGTCGACACCCAGATACCTTCCTGCTACTAATGCATCAACTGTGGTCGAGCACGGCACCTTCTCCGTCACGCCTTGAGGGTGGATGTAGGATCGAGAAGAGGTGTTTGGGGGGGGGGGGATTAGACCCTCAACAAACAAAAGTGGCAGTTTTTACGTTCTTCAAGTTGAGGTGGAGTTTTAACACAATTTTAAGCATGCACAATGCATTTCAAGTAAGCATGGCAAGAGTATAAGCAGCGGAAAGAGTAAAGCATATGTTAATTGCAAGAAAGTAAAGGGATGTGATTGGAGTGTGCAAACGCAATGATGACACGGAGATTTTTGGCGTGGTTCCGACTTCCGATAGGTGGTGCTATCGTATATCCACATTAATGGAGACTTCAACCCACAAAGGATAACGGCTGCGCGAGTCCATGAAGGACTCCGCGAACGAAGGGTCCATGAAGAAGCAGCAACCTTGTCTATCCCACCATGGCCATCGCTCACGAAGGACTTGCCTCACTTGGGTAGATCTTCACGAAGTAGGCGATCTCCTTGCCCTTACAAACTCAATGGTTGACCTCCACAATCTTGTCGGAGGCTCCCAAGTGACACCTAACCAATCTAGGAGACACCACTCTTCAAAAGGTAATAGATGGTGTGTTGATGACGAACTCCTTGCTCTTGTGCTTCAAATGATAGTCTCCCCAACACTCAACTCTCTTTCACAGATTTGGCTATGGTGGAAAGATGATTTGAGTGGAAAGCAACTTGGGAAAGGCTAGAGATCAAGATTCTTGTGGTTGGAGTGGAATGTCTTAGTCCCAACACATGAGTAGATGGTTCTCTCTCAGAAAATAAGTAATGGAAGTGTAGGCACGTTCTGATGGCTCTCTCTTCAATAGAGAAGGGGTGGAGGGGTATATATAGCCTCCACACAAAATCCAACCATTACACATAATTGACCCAACTTGGTCAGACCGAATAGATTAACTCGGTGAGACCGATTTAGTTCAAAATGTGAACGTTAGGAATCTCGGTGGGACCGACATAATCAACTTGGTGGGACCGATGTGCTAGGACTAGGGCAAAACCTCATCTCGGTGAGACCGATTGCATGAACTCGGTGAGATCGATTTCAGCAATGAGCAAACAGAGAGTTGGTCAGGCAAACTCGGTGGGACCGATCGCTCATTTTGGTGGGATCGAAACGTTACGAAGGGAAACAGAGAGTTTGCAATGCGAACTCGGTGGGACCGATCGCTCATTTCGGTGAGACCGAAACATTAAGAAGGGAAACAGAGAGTTTGCAATGCCATCTCGGTGAGACCGAGATCCGTATTGGTGAGTCCGAATTGTCTAGGGTTTCTGGCAGTGGCTATGTCAACTGAACTCGGTGGCGCCCGAGATCAAATCGGTGGGGTCGAGATTTACTTTGGATTTTGGACATATTTGGAGTGGGAAAGTGGTTGAGGGTTTTGGAGCAGTATCACTAAGCACTTTGAGCAAGTAGACCATTAAGCAACACCTCATCCCCTTTTAATAGTATTGGCTTTTCTATGGACTCAATGTGATCTTGGATCACTAAAATGAAAATGAAGAGTCTTGAGCTTTTGCCAATCTTTGTCCTTAGCATTTTGAAGGGGTTTCACATCCTCTTGTCCTTGCCATGCCATTGTTGAACTGATCTGGAATCTACTAGGTAAAGGTATTAGTACGACAAGAGATATGTTGACATTAATTACCAAAACCACCCAAGGAGCACTTGTGCTTTCAATCTCCCCCTTTTTGGTAATTGATGACAACATACATCAAAGCTTTGGATAAAAAGATATGAAGAGTAACACGTAAAGCTTTGGAAAGACATGTAACATGCATAGGCTCCCCTACATGTATGCATTCATGTAAAGATGGAATATAAGAACATGTGAATGCATAAGCATGTCGGAGCACGTAATGAGTTACATGTATCTTGGCTATATGCATTAGAGCAAATGATGTAGATAAGATAAGTGTGCCTTCATGTTCATGAATCCTTCTTGCAAACAATATGTACATCAACAAGAAATCATCATGCACATGAGTGTGATGCATGTACTTACCTTGTGGTCTTGGGCTGGCTTTGGAAGAGGTGAACTTGAGAAAACAGGGTTAGATAACACAAGAACACTCTAATTAAAGCAATTTCAGGAAACCACAAGAGTACCAAGACTGGGATGACATGTAATGAGTGAGTACTTAGTACTCCATTTGGAAATAGTCATGTCCCCAAAGATTAAAGATATGCAATGAATTCCAAAGATTTTCTTCCCCCAGATATGAACTCTTTCTCCCCCTGAATCTGATATTGGATAATGGGAGAAGGTAGGGTAAGAGAAAATCAGAGCAAGAAATGGTACAATCAACTATATATTGACATGTCTTTCCCCTCTTAAAGACATGTGACTTCTCTCCTCTATTGTTCACAGGCATCTGGAGAAGCTAAGATGTGCTTTCTCTCCCATGTGATAAGCTTTGATGTGCTCTCTCTCCCCCTTTGACATCAATTTCCAAGAAGAGAACTTCTGGAGTATGATTCAAATAGGTTTTGTCCTTGAGACACATTACAAAGTAGCATGTAATTTATGATGCGGGTAGAGGATAAGAATCATTGAGTGGAGCCGGAGAAGAAAGGAAACATGCAATGACAAAAAGTTTTCTCAGCAGTGAAATTGGTAACGCCAACCTCTTTTCATCGGTGACACCGAGTTGGCAGTGTCAGGGATGATGCATATCGGTCAGACCGAGTTAGTCTGTGTCGGTTGTACCGATGAACTATCTACAAGTAATTCATGTAGTTCGGTCTATCCGATAGGCATGAATCGGTGAGTCCGAGTTCAGTGCAGAGTAAAAGATTTATCAACTCAGCTCACTAGACAAATTAAATCTCACAAGGATTTGCAATGAATTAAACACAGAAAGAAATGCAGACAAAAGATCTAGATGAAGTGAACAAAGAAACACTAAAGAACTTCATCAAGAGGGGGGGGGGCGGCGACAAAGTCACCTATGTTAGAGTATATTGACTGAGGAGTCAAGTGATAACACTTGATCGTAGGTCATACTCATCGTTTAAGCTCAAAATGGGGTTACCATTTTTTGTTTAAGCATTTTGATGTATTCACATCTCGTTGAGTTTCTTTGACTCATGACTTGGGTCAGAGCTTCTCTAAGATGGAATAACATACCTTAGGTTGTGTTGATCTTGCTCATGTAGTTGAACTTGCGTTGGATACTCAAGGTTGATGTAGTCCATCAAGAGTTGAGAGCACCACTTGTAGTTTGAGTTCATCTTCCTAAATGGGTTAGTTTTTGCAAGGAAGAGCACTTGTGTATCCAAAATATATCCCATTATCCCATTACCCGACGGCAATGTATTCCGCTTCGGCGGTGGATAAGGATACCGAGTTTTGTTTCTTGGGGGACCAAGACACAAGAGATCTACCAAGAAATTTACAAGTACCCAAAGTGGACTTCCGATCAACCTTATCACTGGCATAGTCCGAATCTGAGTAGCCAACAAGATCAAAAGAAGACCTCTTAGGATACCAAACGCCAAAATTTGGTGTATGAATTAAGTATCTCACTATCCTTTTCACAGCCTTAAGATGACATTCTTTAGGGGCCACTTGATATCGTGCGCACATGCACACACTTAGCATAATATCAGGATGGGAGGCACATAGATATAACAATGAACCAATCATAGAGCAGTAAACCTTTTGGTCAACCGGTTTGCCATACTTAGTCAAGTCAAGATGTCCACTAGTAGGCATGGGTGTTTTCATGCCTTTGCTTTCTTGCAAGTTGAACTTCTTTAATGAGTCATTGGTGTACTTTGTTTGACATGTGCCACTTCCACACAACACCAGCAGCTCATCACAAGGCCTCAACGACTCAGATCAGAGCTCATCTTGCAAATGCCATGGTATCTGTTTTGGTAACCACTTCATTCGTTCCATAATATGCTTATGTATTGGTGGGAGTAGTACTATTTGGACTAAGTTTTAGCAAAACCAGTTGTAGAGATTTTTAGGAAAATCAGTTTTGAGTTGTTGTTTTGTTCAAGCTGGTCGATAGAATACTTTGGTTGGACTTTTATAAACTTTAAATATGGCCGCCGATGAGACAAGAACATTAAATAGATTTTCATCTCTAGTTTCTCTTCTCTCTGATTTTCTGTCGTCCCTGATCTCTCTCTCCCTCAACTATCACACATGTATCGCCGACGAGACCCTCATGGTGTCGACACCCAGATACCTTCCTGCTACTAATGAATCAACTCTGGTCGAGCACGACGCCTTCTCTGTCACACCTTGAGGGTGGATGTAGGATCGAGAAAGAGGTGTTTAGAGGGGGGGGGGGGGATTAGACCCTCAACAAACAAAAGTGGCAGTTTTTACGTTCTTCAAGTTGAGGTGGAGTTTTAACACAATTTTAAGCATGCATAATGCATTTCAAGCAAGCATGGCAAGAGTATAAGCAGCGGAAAGAGTAAAGCATATGCTAATTGCAAGAAAGTAAAGGAATGAGATTGGAGTGTGCAAACGCAATGAAGACACGGAGATTTTTGGCGTGGTTCCAATAGGTGGTGCTATCGTACATCCACATTGATGGAGACTTCAACCCACGAAGGGTAACGATTTTGCGGGTCCATGAAGGGCTCCACCCATGAAGGGTCCATGAAGAAGCAGCAACCTTGTCTATCCCACCATGGCCATCGTCCACAAAGGACTTGCCTCACTCGGGTAGATCTTCATGAAGTAGGCGATCTCCTCGCCCTTACAAACTCATTGGTTCACCTCCACAATCTTGTGGGAGGCTCCCAAGTGACACCTAACCAATCTAGGAGACACCACTCTCCAAAAGGTAATAGATGGTGTGTTGATGATGAAATCCTTGATCTTGTGCTTCAAATGATAGTCTCCCCAACACTCAACTCTCTTTCACAGATTTGGCTATGGTGGAAAGATGATTTGAGTGGAAAGCAACTTGGGGAAGGCTATAGATCAAGATTCTTGTGGTTGGAGTGGAATGTCTTGGTCTCAACACATGAGTGGATGGTTCTCTCTCAAAAAATAAGTAGTGGAAGTGCAGGCATGTTCTGATGGCTCTCTCTTCAATAGAGAAGGGGGTGGAGGGTATATAGAGCCTCCACACAAAATCCAACCGTTACACACAATTGACCCAACTCGGTCAGACCGAATAAATGAACTCGGTGAGACCGATTTAGTTTAAAATGTGAATGTTAGGAATCTCGGTGGGACCGACATGATCAACTCGGTGGGACCAATGTGCTAGGGCTAGGGCAAAATCTTATCTCGGTGAGATCGATTGCATGAACTCGGTGAGACCGATGTCAGCAATGAGCAAACAGAGAGTTGGTCAGGCAAACTCGGTGGGACTGATCACTCATTTTGGTGAGCCCGAAAAGTTACGAAGGGAAACAAAGAGTTTGCAATGCGAACTCGGTGGTACCGATCGCTCATTTCGGTGAGACCAAAACGTTACGAGGGAAACAAAGATTTTGCAAATGCCATCTCAGTGAGACCGAGATCCGTATCGGTGAGACCGGGTTGTCTAGGGTTTCTGGCAGTGGCTATGTCAACTGAACTCGATGGCGCCGGATAGATTAAATCGGTGGGGCCGAGTTTGACTTTGGGTTTTGAACATATTTGGAGTGGAAAAGTGGTTGAGGGTTTTGGAGCAATATCACTAAGCACTTTGAGCAAGTAGACCATTAAGCAACACCTCATCACCTTTTAATAGTATTGGCTTTCCTATGGACTCAATGTGATCTTGGATCACTAAAATGAAAATGAAGAGTCTTCAGCTTTTGCCAATCTTTGTCCTTAGCATTCTGAAGGGGTTCCACATCCTCTTGTCCTTGCCATGCCATTGTTGAACTGATTTGAAATATAATTGGTAAAGGTATTAGTCCAACAAGAGATATGTTGACATTAATTACCAAAACCACCCAGGGAGCACTTGTGCTTTCAATGGAAGAAGCGGACGACAGTGACATGTTATCAAGATGATGACCATCAAGGGGCGATAGTAGTTGAATCCTTCAAGGGGCAAGGGCGGTGTTGAATGTTGTGGTGGCAAAATCATCACTCAATGCTTCAGGGGGCAATGGCGGTGTTGCATGTTGTGGTGGCAAGATCAATGTCGCCAGAAGAACCTCACATATCCGGGACTGGCTTTTGGGACGACGAACCCATGATTAGGGTTGGTTCGCAGGAAGCGAATTTTTGAATATTAGTAAATTATCACAAAACGTGTAAGTATGAGCGTAGGCAAAATCAGTTGTAGTGATATATTAGAATAATTATGGCATCTAAAAATAATTGAGATCTTCTCAAAAGTCTCACATGCCATCTTCCCAAAAAAGCCTCACATTCCTCAAGCGTGCGTTTGGTTTGAGCTCAATTTCATCCTACCAAATAAATTATTTAGCCACTCAAAATTTTGGTGATTTGTTTTAGGGAACATCGTTGCACTTTATTAGCCACCGACATTCAAAGGGATTGTTACCATATCAAGTGGCGCAACTAGCCAAATATGGCTACCAACATCTAAAGATAATGAGAATTTAGCTAGACCATCCGCCTTATGGTTACTCTTACGACCTCCATAGACAACACGACAGTCCTCGAAATCGCTTGCACGAGTAATGATTTCCTTACGATGGCACCATGCCTTCCTGTTGCATTTAAATATGTCCTTCACAATGGTTGCATAGTCGGAGGCATTGAGTAAGCGTTTGGCCAGCAGATCAACCGCTAGGGTTTGAGCTTCTCAACAGGCTAGGGCTTCAAATGTTGAAACATCAAAGATACTCATGTAAGTTACCGACAATTAGCCGAGATATAGGCGTGATTGATCCTGGCATACACCAACCACAACTCCTTTGTCGTTGTTTTCAAGATAGTGCACCATCAAACATTGAGGTTCATAAAGACCAGTCAAGGGAGGAATCCAAGGAAGCTGTTGTGGTCTTCCACTGCTCAAATGAACAATATTCTACAACCTATTTGTAGTAATATCAAGATCAGACAGAAAGGAATTGATGAACATATGTGTGGGCATTGGTGACTAAAACTCATTCTCATGTATAGCTTTGCGCCAAGCCGTCCAAACCCCCGAAGAGTCATCACCATATGTATGAAATATGCATGTGATAACGATCCCATCATATAAAATAGCTAGTGCTTAGCATTAACTTTCGTTGTGTCGATCATATACTGATACTTCTCCAATGTATCTATAATTTATGAAGTATTCATGTTGTTACATTATCATTCTTGGATGTTCTACAATCGTTTTATAGAAACTTTATATCATTTTTGGGACTAACCTATTGACCCAGTGCCCAATGCCAGTTGTTGTTTTTTTGCTTGTTTTTACATCACAGGAAATCAATATCAAACGGAGTCCAAATACCGCGAAACTTTTTGTGGATTCTTTATGGACCAGAAGACATCCATCAGGCCAGAGTAGCACCTGGGGGGGGGGCAAGGGGGGCACAACCCACCAGGGGGCGCCCCGGTGGGTTGTGCCCACCTCGGCGGCCTCCCGTACCCCCTCTTCGCCCTATAAATTCTCAAATATTCCAACAACCCTCGGTGAGACCCTAGATCAAAATTCCTATGGCCGCAAGCCTCTGTAGCCACGAAAAACCAATCTAGACCCCGTTCCGGCACTCCGCCGGAGGGGGAAATCATCACCGGTGGACATCTTCATCATCCCAGCGGCCACCATGATGAGGAGGGAGTAGTCCACCCTCGGGGCTGAGGGTTTGTAGTAGTAGCTATGTGTTTAGTCTCTCTCTCTCTCTCGTGTTCTTGAGATGTCACTATCTTGATGTATCACAGGCTTTGTTAATATAGTCGGATCATTTGGTGTTTTCCCCTCTCTATCTTGTTGTGATGAATTGAGTTTTCCCTTTGAGATTTCCTTGTTATCGGATTGAGTACTTTTATGGATTTGAGATCACTTGATATATGTCTTGCATATGAATACCCGTGGTGAAAATGGGGTATCATATTGATTCACTTGATATGTGTTTTGGCACTCAACTCGCGGATTCCCGAGGTGACATTGGGGTAATCTATGCATAGGGGATGATGCACGTTCTCGTCTTTGTTTCTCCGATAGAAATCTTGGGGCACTTTTTGAAGTTCTTTGTGTTGGATTGGGTATTATGAATCTGACATTGTTTGATGCATATCGCATAATAAACTCACGAATACTCGCGGTGACATTGGAGTACACTACAAAAAAAGACACATCCGTGACATTTTGGGCCGAACAAATTTTTTTCTATCATACTTATGACACTTCTATGATGATAATTGTGCAAAACCCGGTATCATCATAGATGTGGTGGGCTCCTACTTCAATGACAAAAATCATGACAAAAAATGGGCTTTTCGTCCTGGGCGGGCCGGAGACGCAGCTGCATGACATTCTTTGGGCCGTCCAAGACGGAAAAAACCATGGTAGAAGTGAGGGCGAGGAAAATATCAGGGAGTTCCCGGTTATGGTGGGTGGTCGGGGGCCAAGCGATGCATGTTTCTCTCATACCCTACGCGCGTGGGTGCGAGGCGTTGGGCTCTAACTAAACCCGAGCGAGGCGTCGCCTAACCGAACCCGAGCGATTGCACTGCAGGCTACGCGTTACTGAACCCGAGCGATCGAGCGATTCCTTCGCTACTGCCGCTAACTGAAACCAATCGATGCTGCTTCTGGATGAACAGTGAGCGTTGCTGGGGGAGGGGGGGTGGATGAACAGTGAGCATTGCTGGGGGGTTTGGATGAACAGTTCCCGGTGGGGGTGGATGAACAGGACCCCGTGGTGTTGCCTCTGGATGAACAGGACCCCGATCAATCGAGCCGGTTGGAGCTGGATGAACAGGACCCCATGGAGGGCTGGATGAACAAGACGACCCCGTGGAGGGCTGGTTGAACAGTAGCCGGTGGAGGGCTGGATCAAAATTTGTGCCATCAAAACTAAGAGTGTCAGAGAATCCTAATCCCCTAGTCGAAATCTTTACTCTCTAGGCGGTAAAGCCTAATAAAGAGAGACGAGGCTCTGATACCAATTGAAAGATCGTGGATGTCGCCTAGAGGGGGGGGGGTGAATAGGCGTTTTAAAATAATTACGATAGAGGCTTGAACAAATGCGGAATAAACCTAGCGGTTAATTTGTCAAGCACAAAACCTACAACAACTAGGCTCACCTATGTGCACCAACAACTTATGCTAAGCAAGATAAGAAACTATGTGATAGCAAGATATATGACAAGGAACAAAATGGCTATCACAAAGTAAAGTGCATAAGTAAAGGGCTCGGGTAAGAGATAACCGAGGCACGCGGAGACGACGATGTATCCCGAAGTTCACACCCTTGCGGATGCTAATCTCCGTTTGGAGCGGTGTGGAGGCACAATGCTCCCCAAGAAGCCACTAGGTCCACCGTAATCTCCTCACGCCCTCGCACAATGCAAGATGTCGTGATTCCACTAAGGGACCCTTGAGGGCGGTCACCGAACCCGTACAAATGGCGACCCTTGGGGGCGGTCACCGAACCCGTACACTTTGGCAACCCTTGGGGGAGGTCACCGGTACCCGTCAAATTGCTCGGGGCGATCTCCACAACCTAATTGGAGACCCCGACACTTGCCCGAAGCTTTACACCACAATGATTGAGCTCCGAACACCACCAACCGTCTAGGGCGCCCAAGCACCCAAGAGGAACAAGCTCAAAGGTACCAAGCACCCAAGAGTAATAAGCTTCTCAACTTGTAGCTTCCACGTATCACCGTGGAGAACTCAAACCGATGCACAAATGCAATGGCAAGGGCACACAGAGTACCCAAGTCATTCTCTCTCAAATCCCACCAAAGCAACTAATGCTAGGGAGGAAAGTAAGAGGAAGAACAAGAAGGAGAACACAAAGAACTCCAAGATCTAGATCCAAGGGGTTCCCCTCACATAGAGGAGAAAGTGATTGGTGGAAGTGTGGATCTAGATCTCCTCTCTCTTTTCCCTCAAAAACTAGCAAGAATCCATGGAGGGATTGAGAGTTAGCAAGCTCAAAGAAGTTCAACAATGGGGGCAAAAACGAGCTCAAGAGATGGGGAACCATTGGGGAAGAAGACCCCCTTAAATAGGTCCCCACGAATCTGCCCGTTATGTGCAGAAAACTGTAAGACCGGTACAACCGGTGCACGAACCGGTACAACTGGCCAAAGCAGAGGAAAAACCAACTTGGGAAAAGCTCTAAGCGGTACAACAGCCTGGGGAACCGGTAGTACCGGTTAAACCGGTAAAACCGGTCAACAACCGCCCAAGAACCGCTCCAAAACAGAAACTAGTCCGGTGCTAGAGCGGTACATGGCCGGTACAACCTCCGGACCAATTCTGGAGCGGTACAACCGCTCCAAACACCGGTTGTACCGGTCAACCGGTACAACCTCTCTACGGGGCGGTACAACCTCTCTATGTAAAACAGGCAATATCAAAACAGCCACAACTTTCGCATACGAGCTCCGAATTCGATGAAACCAAGTTTGTTGGAAAGCTAGCAACAAGGGCTAACACAATCTTGATAGAAATATCAATAAGAAGAAAATGAGAAAAGGCCCATAAGAAAATGGTGAGAACCCTTCCTTGGATAAGACCAGTAAAACCTCCAACACTGAAAACATCATAGAAGACGCATGCGAACTCCGTTTTTGATGAACTCAAGCTTGTCATCAAGATGACCATAAGCTCTAAGACTCACAAAGAGAACCAAACAAGAACCAAGAAACATGATGCAAGGATGCAATGGTTTGAGCTCTCTACTAACGATACGATCAAGCTACCAACTTGAGAGCCCCCCTTGATAGTACAGCAAACGATCCTATAACCCGGTCTCCCAACTACCACCACGAGACCGGTAAAATAGAAAACCTATCAAGGGCAAACCTTTGCTTGCACATGGTCCACTTGAGCTAGATGATGACGATCTTGACTCCCTCAAGTTGGACCACCTTTCTTGATTGTGTTGGCTCGATGAAGACTAGATGATTGCTCCCCCACAGTCCACTATGGGTGAGCGACTCTTCGGCACATCTTCACAAGTCCATAGACACCACAATGGATGGCAAGATTCAAACTTGATTGCTCCCCCATACTCCATTATGGGTGAGCCACTCTTCGTGTTGCTCCACTTGAACTTGCACACTGCAAACTTGATGACGATCACCACTTGATGTCATCCTCCATGGGTTGTATGGGATCTTCCTCTTGACGCAAGACCATGGAAACATACCTAACCCCACAAAGAACTCTCACCTAGACCATGGGTTAGTACACAAAGCTTAATGGACAATGCTTACCATACCATGGGAACACTTGGTCCCTCTCGGTACAACTTATGCGCTTTGTGTGTTGATCAACTTGAATCACTCTCTATACTTAGTCTAGATCAACCTTGAATCTTTCCAACTCTCTTCATTTGGATGATGTCTTGAAGGTAAACATGAATTATCACACAATCTTCTTCTTCAATACATGCTTGCAATAAGCTCAACACTCACATGACCGATCTTTGGATAATTCCTTAATAGCACCGCGGTCATCACAAACTCTCCTTGAAACCAACAAATGGACTCCAAGAAAAACCTATGGACAAACCCTTCAAATATAAATCAAGGCAACCATTAGTCCATAGAGATTGTCATCAATTTCCAAAACCAAACATGGGGGCACCGCATGTTCTTTCAATCTCCCACATTTTGGTAATTGATGACAATCACTTTCAAGAGAGTTTATACAAGGAATTATGCATCACCATGCAATGCAACAACCAATAGTGCATGCGAATGAGATGCAAATGCTAAGGAACAAAACCAAAGCAAGAGGAGACAACTCTCTAAACTTCTCCACAAAACTCTCCGAAACTTCTCCCCCATTGGCATCGATTGCCAAAATGGGCTAAAAGCTTAGAAGGCCAATATAAAATGTGTTCCTCCATAAATTGTGTATTTCTCAACAAGAGAGTGGAATGCAATACACATATCCAACGGTAAATACTTGGAGGAAGATAAACTATATTGAGGCCCAAAGATTGCAAAAGGAAGATATGCCACAAAGACATAATCAAAGAGATAAAACAAGCAATCAAGCAATCAAAAGATACCAATTGAAGTAAGCTTATCAAAAGATACCAATTGAACCAACTAGGCGAATGATCCTACGAGCCACATGAATAAAGGATATTACGATAAGAGCGGAGTAGTGTTCTAAAGAAACTAGAGAAGCTCCCCATGATTTGTGCACATCAAGAATTTTTGTATTTGGATACAAAGTGCACAAAATAGGATCATATCTCCCCCAAAATTAATAGAAACTTACAACAAGTGCAATTGAGCATATAGGAAACTAAGCCTAGTACTTGCAACAAACACATGGTTGAGCAACAAGTAAGAGAGGCAACTTAAGAGTGGGCTCAACCAAAAAGATGTGTGTGACTTAAGGCAATGCACTTGAGAAGACTAATGTACAGAAGAGCATTAAGCAACAACAAAGTCTTCAAAGAATGAGGCACACGGTGCAAGGCCTATCATTCCCATACACAACTAGCGAATGGGTTCACAAGCTTACTAATAAGCAGAAGAGAACCTATGCTTGTGACAACCCGTGGTGAAGATAGAAAATGAAAGCCTCATCAAGACGAGGGATACCAATTAAGATGGCAAAGGCCTTGTCAAGACAAGCATGAGGAAAAAGATCTTCACCACAAAAGAGTGCATCAAGATGCAACGAGATAAGACCCACACTCAAGACAAGATCTTTCACGGAGCCACCAAAGAAATAACAAAATAAAGACAAGGTGGACGTGAAAGAAAGGATATCATCTTGAGATGTAATTTCTCTCAGGTGTATAAGGTTCTAGGTAGACGAAATCATGATGATATATGTCTACAAAGAAGGATGTACACCCGACATAGTTACAACACGAAGGAATAAGATATCCAAAAGGAAGTCATACATATACCAATAAGATATTTGCTTGGAAGCATAGCACATGGCTAGATATGGTCTTATTGTATATAAATGAATTCCTACCACACAACCATCAAAGACATCACAACTAGCAACATGAGATCATTGTTGGGATGCTTTGAGAAAGGAAACAAGTATCACAAGAAAGAATGAATACATGCCATGATACAACCTACACAAGGTTGATGCAAGAAATGTGTGCATGAAGTAGATGATGATACTTGTTACCGAGATACCATTGGAAGGATGTAGTAGATACCAATTGAAGGTAGATGGTAGTTCATTGATCATCCTAGCTTGACACCAATAAGCACATGGTGGAAACACCTTCCTTGTGAATGAGATGAGCATCCAATCCATCTCCAAATGTTCCTAGAAGAACAACACAAACTAAACGGTACCCAAACTCATTGGGACCACATAGTTAGAAACACCAATACATAGGACAAACTTCACATAAATATGTGCATATAGATATGAAAATGAATTTCATGCACATCTCATCCAAATTGAGGCTAGGTGGAGTTTCCCCTATATATCGAGTCAAAGAAAGAAAGCATGCCAAATAACATACAAGAAGTAAATATGCATGCTTGAAACTTTCAAGAACCGAAACCAATGAAAACGAAATGCCAAGTGAAAAAGGATACCAAATAGATAAATCATCACTTGGAAGATATCATTATAGATACGTCAAGGAATGAGATATCCATTGATGCACACTAAATTAAAGATGTCAAACTCCCAAAGAGAGGATGGTTCCAAACAAACCAAGCTCTCAACAAAGTTTCATGATGGCACAAGGTACCAAAAGAAAATGGCTTGCCTTCCACCAACACACACTTGATAAGGATCACAAGAAGAGTGTTCTAAAGAAAATAGGATAGCTCCCCCACGAGTTGTGCACTAGAGAGAATTTGCTTTTGAATACAAAATGCACAAGGTGGGATCACCACTTTCACTATATCTAGAAAACACTAGACAAGAACAAGAATTAACAAGATCCACAAGTGGTATGGAAGACAACGGGAGTTGACACAAATCTTGGCAAGAGAAAAGGCAAATAAAAACAAAATCCCATGTAAAGATGATTAATAAATTCTACCACACATAAGTGACTACCACTTGTCAAAAGACAAGAAGTATTTGGAAATAATTCCCGTTGGTAGATAGCAAGGATATCCAACATCATCTTCACACCAAACACAAGCAAATTGCAACTTGTAGAGCTAACATGCCACCTAGGAACAAGATAATCTACAATATCAACACTAGGTGACAAAATCTCAAATGTACACATTTTCTAGGCTAGTAATATACATAACATATTACTCCCCCATAATGTGATACCAATAAAAACTTAACAAGAGGCAATAAGAGAAACAAACAAGAGATAATTAATGGACTATTTAGAATTTGAATTTCTCATGAGAGATATACCACCTAGCGACTAGATAATCTTGTAATATCAATACTAAGTGGTATTCTCCATGTACCCACCTTTATAGGATTGCAAAGTGCACAAAGCACATCACTCCCCCATAATGGGATATTCCATTAATCTCTCACACGAGCCAACTAAGATACAACCAAGATGCACTAAGGCTCAACGAATGACACACAAGTACATGATGTGCAAACCAACATACACAAAGGCAGTTTGGAGACATATCATATACAAACACATGCAAGGAACAAAACCAAAACATGCAAGGGGGCAAGTAACTTTCAAAGTAAACAATTTAAGTACAAGTTACCGCAAGGAGGCACATTGGATATAAGATAGAAACTTGATAATCCAATTGACTTGGCTTGTGACAAAAAGAATGATGAAGTACCCTTAATTCTTCATAATGTAGCCAAGTCTCCAATGCCCTCCAACAACACCTATTGATCAAGTTTGAGCTTGTTGGTCCCCAACCAAGTTGGGTCCTAAGAGGTTAGTCACAATAGGCTTGGCAACTAAAATGGCTCTTTTCTTGACACCACTTTGAGTACCAACAAACTTGGCAAACACATTGCCAACCTTATCCTTCCCAAGAGAATAGATATCATCAATAGTAATTGGGTTGGATAAGTTACCACTAGTGCATGAAGAAGCGACGTGGCCTTTCTCACGACATAAGTAGCAACATCTACTCTTCACTTTCTTCTCACTTGATTTCTCAACTTGAGAAGCATTAGCTCGAGTTTTCTTGGGAAGAGGCCTTTCTTCAACTTGAGGTTGAGCATGAAAGTGAACTTGTGGCCGCTTCCCTTTTTCCTTGTCACTAATGGGCTTCTTCTTCAATGGGCAAGATCTAACATGATGCCCTTCTACTTTGCACTTGAAGCAAACAATCTTGGCCGAATTCTTGACTTGTTCTTGGCCCTTCCTTTTGTTCATCTTGGACTTCTTCTTCTTATTGGAGTTGAATCCAAATCCACCTTTGTCATTGGGGGCTTTTTGCACACTCAAGATATTGTTGAGTGTGGATTTCCCTTGATGACTCTTTTCCAAGTCTTTCTTCAAAGAAGTGACTTGGGCCTTGAGCTCTTTGATTTCCTCTACATGGTTAGTCTCAACACAAGTACTAGAGGAAGTATAAGCTTCATCGTTAGAGCAACAAGGCAAGGAAAGCCATTCATCACAAGATGTACCAACATTGTGAGTAGATGAATTACAAGGGCTAGCACATGGCAATATACTATTTTGACTAGAAGTAGTGCTAGTATCCACATGAGGCTCACTAGATGTTACCTTAGCAATCATGGCCTCATGAGCTATCTTTAGCACACTATGGGATACTAGAATATCATCATGAGAGCTTGAGAGCTTTTCATGACTTTCTTCCAATTTCCCATAATTGCTAGATAGCACCTCAAGTTGAGCCCGTAGCTCAACATTCTCCTTCAAAATGGATGCTTCATAAGTAATAGAGTTAGTAGCACAAGCATCATCATTTACAACAATAGGAGATGACAACTTGGCAAGCTCTTTTAAATAAGGAGCTTCAAGTTGGGCATGAGACTCGGTGAGTTTGATGAGCTCACCCTTGATGACCCTTGAGCCATTTTCGAGGTGCTCAAAATCCTCAAGGAGTCTAGCATGAGAAACTTCAAGCTTAGCATTTTTAGTTTTGAAATCATTGGCCACCTCAAGAGCTCTATCATGAGATTCCCTCACTCTAGATAATTCTAGAGCAAAAGTCTCCTCAAGAGATTCGGAGGTGGTTTGTTCATGTTCAAGAGCTTGAGATAGCTCTGCGATCTCATTTGCGTAATCACGCCCATGAGCTTCCATTTTCTCAATGGTGGCCTCATGCTCCTCTAGATGAGATTCCAACTCCTCAATGTATTTCTTGCCATCAATGGCAATGGACATTATTTCCATGAAGTTGGAATGAGCAATTTTATTTTTATGAAGAGCTTTAAAAATCATTTCCCCCTTAGTTTTTAAGGAGGCAACATTATCATTCTCTTCATCATTATCCTCATCATCATTAGCATCAACATCATCATCAAGAGACATATTGGAGTACAAAGTAGGAGATACCTTTGACGCCTTAGCCATAAGGCAAAAAGGAATAGATGATGATGTAGGATCCCTTGAGGCACCATTAAACACCACATCTTGTTCCATGGAGTGTTCGGTTTCCTCTACATTGTTAGCACAACAATTCGAGGAAATAGATGCATTTTTATCATGGCAACAAGACATAGCAAGCATATCATCATGAGATTTAGTCAAGCAATTTCTACATGATATGCAAGGACTATCAACACAAGCATGTGAAACATTTAGAGTGCTCCAAGTGTTAAAGCCCAAAGAAGGAGCATTGCAATAATACAGTGATGAAGGATCATCCACAATAAGCATACTATCATCATTGCAATGACCAACACTACTCACCATATCATTACCTTGTGGCAAACCACATGTAGGTGAAGTAGAAGAAGTTGAGAAGACTATATGACCGGAGGTGGAGGGAGAACAATCATCCCCACAAATCTTGGACACACCATATTATCTTGAAGCTTCGTCCACAACTCATGAGCATCCCGGAATGACATGAGTTGAAATATAACTACATTGCTTAAAGCATCAAAAAGCACATCAGAAGCTTGAGCATTGAGATAAGAGTTTTTCTCATCCTCTAAAGATAATCTTTGGGGTTCCTTTGGAGGAGAAAAACCCATATCTACAATTCGCTCTAAATTTGGGTCCATGACCCTAAAGAGATTAAGCATGCGAATTAACCAAACATCAAAATTTGTGCCATCAAAACTAAGAGTGTCAGAGAATCCTAATCCCCCAGTCGACATCTTTACTCTCTAGGCGGTAAAGCCTAATAAAGAGAGACGAGGCTCTGATACCAATTGAAAGATCGTGGATGTCGCCTAGAGGGGGGGGGGGGTGAATAGGTGTTTTAAAATAATTATGGTAGAGGCTTGAACAAATGCGGAATAAACCTAGCGGTTAATTTGTCAAGCACAAAACCTACAACAACTAGGCTCACCTATGTGCACCAACAACTTATGCTAAGCAAGATAAGAAACTATGTGATAGCAAGATATATGACAAGGAACAAAATGGCTATCACAAAGTAAAGTGCATAAGTAAAGGGCTCGGGTAAGAGATAACCGAGGCACGCGGAGACGACGATGTATCCCGAAGTTCACACCCTTGCGGATGCTAATCTCCGTTTGGAGTGGTGTGGAGGCACAATGCTCCCCAAGAAGCCACTAGGTCCACCGTAATCTCCTCACGCCCTCGCACAATGCAAGATGTCGTGATTCCACTAAGGGACCCTTGAGGGCGGTCACCGAACCCGTACAAATGGCGACCCTTGGGGGCGGTCACCGAACCCGTACACTTTGGCAACCCTTGGGGGCGGTCACCGGTACCCGTCAAATTGCTCGGGGCGATCTCCACAACCTAATTGGAGACCCCGACACTTGCCTGAAGCTTTACACCACAATGATTGAGCTCCGAACACCACCAACCGTCTAGGGCGCCCAAGCACCCAAGAGGAACAAGCTCAAAGGTACCAAGCACCCAAGAGTAATAAGCTTCTCAACTTGTAGCTTCCACGTATCACCGTGGAGAACTCAAACCGATGCACAAATGCAATGGCAAGGGCACACAGAGTACCCAAGTCCTTATCTCTCAAATCCCACCAAAGCAACTAATGCTAGGGAGGAAAGTAAGAGGAAGAACAAGAAGGAGAACACAAAGAACTCCAAGATCTAGATCCAAGGGGTTCCCCTCACATAGAGGAGAAAGTGATTGGTGGAAGTGTGGATCTAGATCTCCTCTCTCTTTTCCCTCAAAAACTAGCAAGAATCCATGGAGGGATTGAGAGTTAGCAAGCTCAAAGAAGGTCAACAATGGGGGCAAAAACGAGCTCAAGAGATGGGGAACCATTGGGGAAGAAGACCCCCTTAAATAGGTCCCCACGAATCTGCCTGTTATGTGCAGAAAACTGTAGGACCGGTACAACCGGTGCACGAACCGGTACAACCGGCCAAAGCAGAGGAAAAACCAACCTGGGAAAAGCTCTAAGCGGTACAACAGCCTAGGGAACCGGTAGTACCGGTTAAACCGGTAAAACCGGTCAACAACCGCCCAAGAACCGCTCCAAAATAGAAACTAGTCCGGTGGTAGAGTGGTACATGGCCGGTACAACCTCCGGACCAATTCTGGAGCGGTACAACCGCTCCAAACACCGGTTGTACTGGTCAACCGGTACAACCTCTCTACGGGGCGGTACAACCTCTCTATGTAAAACAGGCAGTATCAAAACAGCCACAACTTTAGCATACGAGCTCCGAATTCGATGAAACCAAGTTTGTTGGAAAGCTAGAAACAAGGGCTAACAGAATCTTGATAGAAATATCAATAAGAAGCAAATGAGAAAAGGCCCATAAGAAAATGGTGAGAACCCTTCCTTGGATAAGACCGGTAAAACCTCCAACACCGAAAACATCATAGAAGACGCATGCGAACTCCGTTTTTGATGAACTCAAGCTTGTCATCAAGATGACCATAAGCTCTAAGACTCACAAAGAGAACCAAACAAGAACCAAGAAGCATGATGCAAGGATGCAATGGTTTGAGATCTCTACTAACGATACAATCAAGCTACCAACTTGAGAGCCCCCCTTGATAGTACAACAAACGATCCTATAACCCGGTCTCCCAACTACCACCACGAGACCGGTAAAATAGAAAACCTATCAAGGGCAAACCTTTGCTTGCACATGGTCCACTTGAGCTAGATGATGACGATCTTGACTCCCTCAAGTTGGACCACCTTTCTTGATTGTGTTGGCTCGATGAAGACTAGATGATTGCTCCCCCACAGTCCACTATGGGTGAGCGACTCTTCGGCACATCTTCACAAGTCCATAGACACCACAATGGATGGCAAGATTCAAACTTGATTGCTCCCCCATACTCCATTATGGGTGAGCCACTCTTCGTGTTGCTCCACTTGAACTTGCACACTGCAAACTTGATGACGATCACCACTTGATGTCATCCTCCATGGGTTGTATGGGATCTTCCTCTTGACGCAAGACCATGGAAACATACCTAACCCCACAAAGAACTCTCACCTAGACCATGGGTTAGTACACAAAGCTTAATGGACAATGCTTACCATACCATGGGAACACTTGGTCCCTCTCGGTACAACTTGTGCGCTTTGTGTGTTGATCAACTTGAATCACTCTCTGTACTTAGTTTAGATCAACCTTGAATCTTTCCAACTCTCTTCATTTGGATGATGTCTTGAAGGTAAACATGAATGATCACACAATCTTCTTCTTCAAGACATGCTTGCAATAAGCTCAACACTCACATGACCGATCTTTGGATAATTCCTTAATAGCACCGCGGTCATCACAAACTCTCCTTGAAACCAACAAATGGACTCCAAGAAAAACCTATGGACAAACCCTTCAAATATAACTCAAGGCAACCATTAGTCCATAGAGATTGTCATCAATTGCCAAAACCAAACATGGGGGCACCGCAGGTTCTTTCAGCGATGAAACTTTCTCTCTGTTTTTTTCTCCGCGAGACGGTATATATGGAGTTGGAGTTGAGGTCGGAGGAGGTTCGGGGGGCCCACGAGATAGGGGGGCACGCCCTAGGGGGGGCGGCGCCCCCCTATCTCATGGACAGGCCCTGCCCCCCTGGCCTTGATTCTTTCGCCAAAAATTCTAATTAATTCAGAAAAGTCCCTCCATGGATTTGTAGGTCATTTCGAGAACTTTTATTTTCCACACATAAAACAACATCATGGTAGTTCTGCTGAAAACAGCGTCAGTCCGGGTTAGTTTCATTCAAATCATGCAAGTTAGAGTCCAAAACAAGGGCAAAAGTGTTTGGAAAAGTAGATACGTTGGAGACGTATCAACTCCCCCAAGCTTAAACCTTTGCTTGTCCTCAAGCAATTCAGTTGATAAACTGGAAGTGATAAAGAAAAATTTTACAAACTCTGTTTGCTCTTGTTGTTGTAAACATGAAAAGCCAACATTCAAGTTTGAGCAAATATTACGAACTAACCATACTCACAGTAACACATAGGTCTCACAATTACTCACATCAATAGCATAATCAGCTAGTGAGTCATAATAATAAAACTCGGATGACAACACTTTCTCAAAATAATCATAACATGATATAACAAAATGGTATCTCGCTAGCCCTTTCTGAGACCGCAAAACATAAATGCAGAGCACCTTTAAAGATCAAGGACTGACTAAACATTGTAATTCATGGTAAAAGAGATCCAGTCAAGTCATACCCAATATAAACCAATAATAATGAATGCAAATGACAGTGCGCTCTCCAGTGGGTGCTTTTAATAAGAAGGGTGATGACTCAACATAAAAGTAAATAGATAGGCCCTTCGCAGAGGGAAGCAGGGATTTGTAGAGGTGCCAGAGCTCGATTTTAAAATAGAGATTGAATAACATTTTGAGCGGTATACTTTTGCTGTCAACGCAACACCTATGAGACGGCTGTATCTTCCACACTAAATGCATTATAGGCAGTTCCCAAACAGAATGGTAAAGGTTTATACTCCCCCAACCACCAACAAGCATCAATCCATGGCTTGCTCGAAACAACGAGTGCCTCCAACATACAACATCCCTGGGGGAGTTTTGTTTAATTATTTTGATTTGCTTTGATCTTTTTGGATCATGGGACTAGGCATCCCGGTTACCGGCCCTTTCTCGTGAATGAGGAGCAGAGTCCACTCCTCTGAGAATAACCCACCTAGCATGGAAGATATAGGCAGCCCTAGTTGTTACATGAGCTGCTCGAGCATACAAAACAGAATTTCATTTGAAGGTTTGGAGTATGGCACATACAGATTTACTTGGAACGGCAGGTAAATACCGCATATAGGTAGGTATAGTGGACTCATATGGAGCAACTTTGGGGTTTAAGGAGTTTGGATGCACAAGCAGTATTCCCGCTTAGTACAGGTGAAGGCTAGCAAAAGACTGGGAAGCGACCAAAGCATGCATTAAAATTAATTCACACCAAGTACAAGCATGAGTAGGATATAATCCACCATGAACATAAATATGGTGAAGGCTGTGTTGATTTGATTCAACTACATGCATGAACATGTGCCAAGTCGAGTCACTCAATTCATTTAAAGGAGGATACCATCCCATCATACCACATCATAATCATTCTAATAGCATGTTGGCACGCAAAGTAAACCATTATAACTCATAGCTAATCAAGCATGGCACAAGTAACTATAATCTCTAAATGTCATTGCAAATATGTTTAGTTTATAATAGCTGACTCAGGAACGATGAATCATCATATTTACAAAAGCAAGAGAGGTCGAGTTCATACCAGCTTTTCTCATCCCAATAAGTCCATCATATATTCTCATTATTGTCTTTCACTCGCACGACCGAACGATGTGTATAATAATAAGAGTGTACGTGCATTGGACTAAGCTGGAATCTGCAAGCATTCAATTCAAGAGAGAAGACAAGTAATATGGGCTCTAAATTAAATAAATAATCATGCATATAAGAGCCACTAACCATTTTCAATATGGTCTTCTCGACCCCCAAAGGAAAGAAAAGAAAATAAAACTATTTACACGGGAAAGCTCCCAACAAGTAAAAAGAAGAACTAGAAATCTTTTTGGGTTTTCATTTTAATTTCTACTACAAGCAAGGAAATTAAACTAACTAATTTTTTGGTTTTTTCTCAAGGTTTATCAAACACACAAGAAGAAAACTAGAAAAAGGGAATTTAAACTAACATGGATAATACAATGAAAGAGTATGAGCACCGATGACTAGTGTGTGAACATGAATGTAAAGTCGGTGAGAAATATGTACTCCCCCAAGCTTAGGCTTTTGGCCTAAGTTGGTTTAATACCAAGGACCGCCGCTACTCTCTTCGGTGTAATGAGAGGTGTAATCAGGATACCAGTGGTTGGTCATCTCCGGGTCCCACTGGACAGATGATGCACGATAGTGGTCCAGCTCAGGTTCCGGTTCCGGTTCAGGTTCTGGAGTAAAAGCTTGAGCTCGATGATTGTTTACCGCCTCCGGTGTAACGAGAAATTTTTCTGCAAGCAAATCAAACAATAGAGGCGCAGGCAAAATAATAATCTCAAAGTGTTTCTTATTGAATCTAAGTTTATACAAGAGCATCCTATCTTCATTGTGAACAATAAACTTATGTGCTACCATGCTCTTGTAATCTAGAATGTGAGGAGGCAATATTGTCTCCTTTTCCTCATGGTGCCTAATGGGTATCTGAAAATGTCTAGCAAGACGTGCAACATAGATACCTCCAAATATGGGGCCTTTTGTACGATTAAGGGCTAGCCGTTTAGCAACGACGACACCCATATTGAAACTATTGTCTCCAAGCAAAGCATGTTGAAGAATGATAATATCAGGAACACTCAAGTTTCCACTATTCCCACGACCGATCAAGCATCTACTAGCAAATATGGCAAAGTAGCGTAAAACAGGAAAGTGTATGCTAGAGACTTTTGCTTCGGAACCCTTCTTTAGCTCTTCTACAGCAATAATATTAACAAAGCCAGCCACATCTTCACGATGGGGTTCCTCTAGTTCTCCCTCATAATGTATCCTACATACCGTGCAAAAATGACGTAAAGACATTTCTTTGAACTCGTCATATAAATAAAATGACACTTCAGGCGGTGACTTCTTAGGATAATAATAAAAGTTTTGCACGGAAGTATTGGTGAGTAAGAGATACTAATCGATTTGGTCGTTGATGAAACCGGTGAGACCCGCAGTCTCGATTAAAGCATAAAAGTATTCATAAATTCCAGCCTCTCTCAAGAAATCATCACATGGCCATTCACACGGTCGTACTTCCGTTAAGCGAGGCAGATGATACTTGGCCTTTTCCTTCTCTTTAGCTTGTTTTTCTTGGGAGCTTTGGCTAGAAGAGCCCCTCAAAAGTTTCCTCAACATTTTCTGAAATTTTCTGAAATTTTAGTAACTTCAAAATAAAAGTGCATAAAACTAAACAAGATTGATAGCAACTACTCCTACAAGTGCCTAGAGCCCATATCATGCATTAGAATTACTTGGAACCTCAAAAATTTAACATGCAAGCTCAAGAACAGGGTCACCAAGACAACAATGATTTGCAATGAATAAAGCACTAGAACAAAAACTAATTGGACCAATGGAGGAGTCACATACCAAGCAACAATCTCCCAAAGCGGTTTTGTGAATGGAGCTTTGAGCTAAGAGATCGAAAATCGCAGCAAAACAAGCTAGAACTCGTGCTTGAGCTGGATGGGGATTTTTTTGGGTAGAAGATGGAGTGTGTGGGTGCTGGCATAAGTGGAGGAGTGCCACCAGGGGCCCACGAGACAGGGGGCGTGCCCTATAGGGGGGGGGGGCGCCCTCCTCTCTCATAGCCTGGTGCTTGCCCCTTTTGCAGTGTTTTCAGTGCCTAAAATCCTCAAATATTCCAGAAAAAAATCATACTAAATTTGCAGGGCATTTGGAGCACTTTTATTTTCAGACTATTTTTTATTGCACGGATAATTCAAAAAACTGACAGATAACACTATTTTTTCTTTATTTAATATAAATAACAAAAAGTAAAAAGAGGGTACAGAAGGTTGCACTACAAAAAAAAGACACATCCGTGACATTTTGGGCCGAACGAATTTTTTTCCTGTCATACATATGACACTTCTATGACGATAATTGTGACAAAACCTGGTATCATCGTAGATGTGGTGGGCTCCTACTTCTATGACAAAAATTCATGACAGAAAATGGGCTTTTCGTCCTCGGCGGGCGGGAGACGCAGCTGCATGACATTCTTTGGGCCGTCCATGACAGAAAAAACCGTGTAGAAGCGAGGGGGAGGAAAATGTCGGGGAGTTGCCGGTTACGGTGGGAGGTCGGGGGCGGAGCGATGCGTGTTTCTCTCGTACGTACGCGCGTGTGTGCGAGGCGTTGGCTCTAACTGAAGCCAAGCAAGGCGTTGGGCTCTAACTGAACCCGAGCGATTGCACTGCAGGCTATGCGTTACTGAACCCGATCGATCGATTGATGGCTATTAACTGAACCCGATGGAGCGATTCCTTTGCTACTACTGCTAACTGAAGCCGATCGATGCTGCCTCTGGGATGAACAGTGAGCGTTGCG
>NC_041383.1:185163650-185178964 GCF_002162155.2 Triticum dicoccoides | reverse complement strand
GGGTGCTCGTGGAGGGGTGGTTGAACTGTAGCCGGTGGAGTAGCGCGTGGTGGAGGCTGGATGAACAGGAACCCGTGGAGGCTGGAGGAGGTCGACGGTAGCCCGTGGAGGCTGGAGGAGGTCGACGGTGGAGATGAACAGTATCCCGTGGAGTCCCGTTTTGCGGTATGCCACACCCCTCCCCCCCGTTTCGATCATAGCGCTCTAACACAAGTCTGTTTCGTCCGTTTTGCGGTACGCCACACCCCTCCCGATCAACAGGACCCCCGTTTCGACCGTAGGAGGTCCGTTTCCTCCGTTTTGCAGTACGCCAGGCCCCTCCCGATCAACAGGACCCCGTTTCGAACGTGTCCGGTTGAACACAAGGCCGTTTCCTCCGTTGTGCGGTACGCCAGGCCTCGTTTTCATCGCCTGTTCCGTCCAAGCCCTCCCGATGAACACGACCACGCATTCCGTTTCGACCCAACCGGTTGGCTCCCCATGAACACGACGACGATGCTGTTTCTCCGTTCTGACCCATCCATGTACGTATGCGCGAGTAGGCGTTAGAGACCCTGCCCGTATGTACGTACATGGCCGTATTTTATTTCTTGCACCCTCGCCGCTGTACGTACGTGTACATGCTATGTGCGCGCCTCTACTACGACACGTGCGCGCCTCTACTACGACACGTGCGCGCCCCTACATCGACCAGTATGTACGTACACGTTCGCGACCAGGATGACAACGCTACGTACGCTTCGACCAGGTGGGTCCCGACTGTCAGGCACTTCCTTACCTGCGAAGATGTAGCTGGTGGGTCCCAGCAGTCAGGGGGGCGAATCATTTTCTTTTGCCCGGACGCACTTCCTTGCGTGCGAAGGTGTAGCTGCTGGGTCCCAGCAGTCAGGGGGGCAAATCGTTTTTTTTTGCCCAGACGCACTTCCTTGCATGCGAAGGTGTAGCTGCTGGGTCCCAGCAGTCAGGGGGTGAATCGTTTTTTTGCCCGGACGCACTTCCTTGCGTGCGAAGGTGTAGCTGGTGGGTCCCAACAGTCAGGGGGCGAATCATTTTTTTCGGACGCACTACCTTGCGTGCGAAGATGTAGCTGGTGGGTCCCAACAGTCAGGGGGCGAATCGTTTTTTTTTCCGGACGCACTTCCTTGCATGCGAAGATGTAGCTCGTGGGTCCCAGCAGTCAGGGGGCGAATCATTTTTTTCGCGAAATATGGTGGCCCGTCCGGTGGGTCCCCACTGTCAGGTGGAGGAATAATTATTTTGCGCGTAATAAGGAGGCACTTCCTTGCGGCTGCCGTGGACCCAGCTGTCAGCCTCTCCACGTACAGTCCACGTCCGATGGAAGTCGTTCCTTGACCACGTTGACCACGCCGCACCGAGAGCACCACGGCGGTGGACGACAGCGAGGCCTAGGAAGGGGATGACGCGGAGCCGGGGAAGACGCGACAGTGGATGCACACGCGGAGAGGAGTACGAGGGTTCACTGGTTCGGCTGCGCTGTCGTCGCCGCAGAATAACAGGGGGTGTGGGTTAGTGGGTGAGTGGAGGGATGGCCTGGCCAGCGGTGGGAGTAGTAGGGGGCGGTGAGGCCTCTGTGCCAGCACAGCCGGCCATGGGAGGCAGGAGCAGGCGGCACGACCGGCGCTGCTTTGGGCGGCTGGAGCAAGAAGACCAGAGGTTGAAGAAGCACGACGGCCGTTGGATGGACATCATACGGTCACTGCAGCTAGAATCGTTTATATTGACTAAGTTAACAAAGCCCTTGGTACGTCAACTTAGTAGGCGCACAGGTCAGCTTCCGAAATGGTGCGCCCCAGATGTCAGGGGGATGAATCATTTTTTGGGCGGGTGAAGCTAGAATATATGAGATTGAAGAAGAAGCACGGCATCCGTTGGATGGACATCCAACAGCCACTGCTGCTAGAACTGTTTGTTGACTATAAGTTGACAAAGCCTTGCATACCCGTCAACTCTGTTTCTTTTAGGGGACGCGTCAACTTAGTAAGGCCAGAAGTGTGTGGTAGATAACTTATAGCCCATTTGAGATTTGTAAGAATTTGTAGCCCATTTTTGAATTCTAATGGATTTTACTACAGCCCATTTACAGTTTGTTAAAAGTACAGGCCATTTCAACCAACCGTTCAAAACAAATTCAATAAAATTTCCCACATTTTGATGGGATCCGAATATTTTTATCCCGAAATTTTAGTCAGATTAAATACAATTTCAATATAAATTTATATTGCGTAAAAATCCAACAAAATATTCCGCTCGCAACAATTAATGAAATTAAAAATTTCAATATTCCAAAAATAATATTTTATAAAGTAATCACTGTTTGGTGCATTTTTTATAGTTACTACCCAGTTTTTATAATTACATCCCATTTATTATTTCTTAAAGCCCATTATCTTGTTAAGCCTAATGCATCCCTCCTAGGAAAGATTTGCAGCCCAGCGGGGCGGAGAATAACAACTTGACCTTGCCTGGGTATTCCTAAAAAAAAGTATAGCTGGGCTAGCCATTTTCAGCTTGAAAAAAATTAATATCTGGGCTGGATATCTGGCCTGGGCTAGACGGGCCACAGCCCGCCCAGTTAATACCTGCAACGATGTTTTCGTTGTTGTTCAGAGGAGAAAAAATAATATCTGGGGTAAACATCGAAAAACTCTGTAGTGCTCACACCTCAAAAACACAAATACTGCTCGAGCTGCTTGATCCCAGCTGTCGGCCGCTTCTTGTGCAATTCTCTCATTTATTGACTACTCCCTCCTTTCCGGTTTATAATGCTCAATTCAAAAATATCACCAATCAAGGTAGATGGCGAGTGGTGGAATACTTTTTCTAGTTTTGCAAAAGCACCTAATTAATGCTCTTGTTATCCTCAAAAATTATGTTTATCAATGCATTAATTGCAATGCATGCATGCATAAAGTACATGCATTGGTCAATTTTCTCTTAATACTTGCATGCAATGATTTAATGCACCTTGGAATCTGAACATGTGATGGAAAACAACCAAATTGAGCCTTATAAAATGGAAAAACTAAAATTTTGAGATAAACCCTATAAACCGGAAAGGAGGGAGTACATAGGTAGACAATGGTGTGGGACCGTGATGTCAGGAAACCAGGAGGAAGCAAAATAAATTATAATTTATTTTGCTTCCTCCTGGTTTCCTGACATCATAAATATATATAGGTAAAACTGTGTCTATCATAGCTTGCCACAGAACTAGTCAAGGCTTGCTAAACATTTAACGGTTCAAAAGTAAGTAAAAAGTATGAAATAAATAGGGGAGCTTCACTCTAATATAATAAGATGATCCAACGGTGTGATTGTGAAAATATGCATTTATGTGTCCTCAGCGAAAAAACAAGCATTTCAGCTCACTGCAGGATCAATATATATTGAAATTTTTGTTCTTTTTGTCCAGGACACGTGCATTCATATTTTTTCAATCCCTCCATTGGATCATGTTATATTATAGGTGTGTTGGTTCAGTATTTTTTTCAGGATTTTTGAGAACTTTTACACCGTCGAAAACCTTAACTAGTTCTGTGGCAAGCTATTGTAGAAAATCCTACTCCTATATATATATATATATATATATATATATATATATATATATATATATATATATATAAAATAAGGAGGCACTTGCGTACGTGAGGCTATGGACCTGGTGGGTCCCCATTGTCATCCTATCCAAGTAAAGTGATCTCCTCGTCCGCGCGCGCTTTCCGTCCGAAACAGTCAACACCGACCGCCCCACTTCCCGGTGCAGGCTATTGCTCCACCTTCAAACGACACAAGTGCTGTCTGTCTGTCCATCTGCCGCACACATTAATGATACGCGGTTGTCGAGGCGGCTACTCCGGCGTCACACGTCCGTCCCTCCGCCCGCCCACCATTGCTATATAAACTGCTGCGCCGGCCATAGCCGCAGTCATCCGCATCCGTTGCCTTTCTCCTATCCACACCACTACTGCCCACCATGGCTTCCTCGCGCTCCAACACTCTTCGGGACGGGCGGACGACGGACCACAAGGAGATAGCAGCCATTGCTGCCGACCGGCTGGCCGACAGGCAGCCGGAGGACGATGATGTCCCAATGGAGAACATGGTAGTCGACGACTTGGCGCCAACCCCCTCCTCCGTGCCATCCTCGCCGGTGCATTGCACCATGACCATTGGTGAGCCCCGTGCCCGATATATGGACAGGGTGAGGCAGATGCGTGAGGAGCAGTTCTGGGAGGCGCAGGCCGATGCCGCCTACAACCACCATCTCCTCCAGGAGCACCTGCAGGCAGAGGAGCAGATCGCCGCGGAGCGGGCGGAGCAGGAGGCGCTGCTCGACTCGTACCACTCCGCCCGCAAGGGCCGCCTCGAGCGCTGGCGGTACCACATGCGGGTGGCGGAGGCTGCGGCCGCCTACAAAGAGGCTAGCAAAGAGGGCGATGAAGCGGGCGAGGCGCTGTTTGGCGAGACCGAGGATGAGGCAGAGGACAATGTCGGCTTCGACGAGTCCCCGCTCCGTTGGTGTCGACGATGCCCCGCGGCGCCAACAACGAGGCAGAGGACACCGCGGGCTCTGCCGAGGCCCCGCGGCGCCAACAACGAGGCAGAGGACACCGCCAGCTCCGCCGAGGCTCCGCCCCGCCAACAACGAGGCAGAGGACATTGCCGGCTCAGCAGAGGCCCCACCCTGCCGGCAACGTGGGGGAGGATTTCCACCGCTCCGCTGAGTATCTCTACTTTGACCAATCTTATACAAAAAAGTATGCACTTTCACAATGTGCGAAGTAAAAAGGAACAGAAGGAGTACAAAGAGTTTGAGCAGCTTTTTAGCATTTCTGTACATTGCAATCAAACACACAGGGCTGGCAATTCATAGAGAACATTCAAAACAATCGATGATTATGCATCTCAGCGACTCACATGTTAGAGGCAATATTTACTTCACAACTAAAGAATAAAGAAAAAATTGATCGACGCTGCTGACAGCAAGGGCGTCCCATTCGAAAATATCAAACGCATGTCTTAAAATCAATGAGAAAAATTTGACAAGGTTGTCCCATTCCAAAATATCAAATGCCTACGATTGTGGAATGGGCAGGGTTTGCCATCAGTTTGAACATTGACATGGCACCTCGTGCTAAATAAACCAACTGTTCTTTTTGTGCAGTTCCACCAAAATCAACCAAATTCACGCGTAGCTTGTATGATTTCGCCCTTATATGTTGCAACGCCTTGAACTTATCGGCACCTCCTTTCTTGTGGTGGAAATGAATGATTCAATGTATTCATGAACATTTTGTGCAGTTCCCATTGAAATCAAGCCGGTCACCCCTGTTTGCACAAATACAAAAAAGTGATTAGTATAAAGCAAAATGTACTATGAATTGACAGTTTAAATAGGCACCTACATGGTCCATGTAGAGCACACTTTTAGAAAAATGGAACTCACTAGAAAGAATCCTAGAACAACATTGTACTCGCGCATCACAGCAAAAAAATGGAGATTTGTCAGTCCTTCTGAGCTGAAGTTAGTTTGGTCTTGTGGGGAGTAATGTAACCATCCTTCAACTGCTCCTTCTGATGAGAATCCTAGAACAACATTGTACTCGCGCATCACAGCAAAAAAATGGAGATTTGTCAGTCCTTCTAAGCTGAAGTTAGTTTGGCCTTGTGGGGAGTAATGTAACCATCCTTCAACTGCTCCTTATGATGGGAAGATACAGTGCTTCTTCATCCTGGCATAATCGAAATTAGTCACTTCACGTACTCCATATTCTTCTTCAGAGGAAGATGATCCTATTGTGCAAAGACAAGAGGACAACTAAATGCTAGCATCCCTATTTGCTCGAAAAAAGGAAAGGAAATATTTAAAACAACACAGATGAAGCACTTCTCAAGGACAATACCACTTTTTCATGACATTATCTAAATAGTAGCACAACGCTAATAGAGATGACAAAGCTCAATCATATGGATGAATTAGTGGGCGAGTACCAACCTTTGTCAGGAGGCTGATTGTGTAGAGCATACAGATGAAGCACTTCTCCGGAACCATCTGTTGCTATCTACTATGGTGGCCATGCTTACTATATATTTTTGTGCAGTTCCACTAAAATATATGGTATCTTCAAAGAAGATCCCTGTTTGCACAAGTAGAGATAATTATGTATGGCATCAAATCAGTGGCAAAACAATTGCTCGTTCCAGCTATAGCAATAAATTAAGATGCGAAACTATATCATTACTTGTGTCATCACAGCTCCAGTGCTTCATTACAGCACCGGGAGTTGATTTTTGTTTTTCTTCCGCTTGTTCTTCCCCTTCATTACTTGGTTCAATAACAGACAAGCTTCGCCTTCAATGTAAGATTTGGCATGTCAATTAGGGAGCACAAGTATAGTACTAAACTTAATTTTCTGATGAAAGTGGCAAAATACAGGCCAGCAGTTGCGAAATATCCTTATCTTACCTCAATGGGATATTATGGTGCACATACAGATTGGAATTCTTGTCTCCATTTGTGCAGTTCACTAAAATCAAGCAACATTATCGTACAAGTAGCACAACATATGAAAGCACACTGCAAAATCATGTGAAAGAAGGCTAGTACTGACCTATCATGATGCGGAATTCAAACAACTCACAAGAAGAAGATCTGAACCAAATTCGCCTTAACTGATAGGAAGTAATATCCCCTCTTGTGCAGTTCCACTAAGATCAAGCAATAAAGCAACATTGTCGGTGTGACATTTTGGTTGAACTGCACAAAACCGTCTTAAAACAAAAGTGTTTTGTGTAGTGCAACAAAAGGTCACAATGACAATGAGGTGAAGTAGATAACCCTGTTTACACAGAGGTGCAAAGGAAACAATTAGTGGTCAATAACGGTGGATGACACAGAAGCCAACACAAAGAAGCATCTACCTTATCGAAATGGGAAAGAAAGCAAGATAGTAGCATTTCTCAAACGGAGGCATTGATTAATATTAACATAGAGATTATATTAACAATAAAATTTGTTAAACATGTAATTTGCTTTTAACTATGGCATTGCATCAATTTTCCAGCGGCATTATTAGAGGGTGTTTGTTTATAGGGACATTTTGGTGTAGGGACTAAAAAAACTCCATGTCAGTCACATCTAAACTAAACAGGAGGTACTTTTCGGGACTAAAAGTGGGCATTTGGGACTAAAGAAAGAAGACCCCGAGGGAGTCTTTTTGGGACTTTTTCCAACAGTTGCCCCTGCCACGCATCGCACCTTGTTTCTATTAGTTCATTACTAGCGGTAACATGGTCTTTTATCATGTCATTTAATAACCTCTAGTCCATGTTTAGTCCCTAGAACCAAGCAGGTAGGGACTAGGGAGTTTTTAACCAAACATGGCCATAGATTAACAACAGCTAATGAGTTGCACGGGACAGTGGACGCACCAACACCATGTGCATCTACCGATGTACTGTGGTCATGCACAGTCTGTTGCAACAAAGAACAAACAACCAAGGAGCATATTCGTGTTGGTGCCAGTTTTGTTATCTTTAGGCACCTTTCCCTATATGAGCGCAGCAAATCTAGTCCTGCTCAAACTCTACAGCCTTGTCCCTTCCTTTCCTTTTTGAACTAGTACTTCCGCCCCTTCCTTTCCTCTTTGAACCATGTCCTAGATTTATGCGATACAACTTTCCCCACTACTTTCCCCCATTCCTTTCCTCTTTGAACCACATCCTAGATTCATGCTATACAACTTTCCCCCTTCATTTCCTCTTTGAACCACGTCCTAGATTCATGCTATATACAACTTTTCCCACTACTTTCCCCCACTCCTTTCCTCTTTGAACCACGTCCTAGATTCATGGTATATATGCAGCTAGAGCAATGCATGTGGAGTAAGTAAAATATACCTTAAGGTTCTTGGGGCGTGGTTCGGTGGGCGACGGGACGGCGGCGAAGAAGAAGGGTCAGAGGCCCTCCCACACCGCCGCTGGGTGGAAAGTGAACAGCAGCGCCGGTAGTGGATTCCCTCCCTCACCGCTGACGACAACGTTAAGCCTCCTTCCCTTCTCGGCGGACGGATCCTGCCAGCTCTTTGAGCAGCAGTGAGGGGAGAGAGAGGCCAACAAAGTCTTGTTTAGATCTGGAGAGGGCGAGAGAGTGTGAAGAGAGCAACTACAAGCGCTGAGGATCCAGCGGGAGAGGGCGAGAGAGTGTGAAGAGAGCAACTACAAGCGCTGAGGCTCCAGCATGTATATATATACTGGAGAGAGAGTGTGAAACGTGCAAACCCTAGAAAACATTTTGACCAGTCAAAGAATCCTCCTGGCAAAAATTATGCTCAAGTGTAGTTATCGAACCTGAGACCTCAAGTTTGATGAGGGAACAGGCTAACTAGCTACACAACCCTCCCGTTATGTTCAACGAGAGGAAAATAACCTTTTATACATTCCTGCATTCGTTTGACAGGCATGCCGTGTTTTTGTGTGTGTGTGTGGGAGTCATTAGGATTTCAATCATAATCGTGTCATGTGGCTTTGGTGGTAAGACTATCCACAGTGGTGCAGAAATAATGTAGCCTTAGTCACCTTACCTCTCTCCACGTAGTACGTTGGGTTCCACCAGTCAGAGGGTGAAACAAACAAATTAATAAGAAAAATTAAAAGCTCCAGTGGTGTATCTTACTACCTCACACATCTCGCTACTGCTCGGGAACACTGTCCAATTGATCCCTCTGTTCGCTCACGTACTATTTTAAGTGAATCTTTATTATAACATGCACACAAATTTTGGGCACTTGTATTCGACTTAAGTCAGTGTGCCACCGTATCTCGTATACTTACTACTCCCTCCGTCTAGGTGTAATAAGTCACGTTAGAAGGTGCAACGGGACCAAGGTGCGTGCGTGTGCGTGTGTGTGTTTAACAGCATGTGTGTGTTAGAGAGTGCGACAGATCGACCTACTCCTACAGAGATATGGTGTGTAGTGTACGATTTTAGCCGCGAGAGTCCGTGCATCCTCTCGTTTCCAGGCGAGTCCAGTAGGGACATGCCGACAGCTGCCACGCCCGCTCCTAACCAGCCTGGCCCACCCAAAGCCCCTCCACCGCCCGCGCGCGCTTCCTGCCCGAAACGGTCAGCACCGCTCCAAAGAATCGGTGCCGCATTCATGCCCGGGCAGAGCGGACATGACCTCTCACTGGCGCAAGAGTGATGGTTGCTTCGTCCGTCCAACTTACTGCTGGGTCTATGTGATTTGACGGCTCATTGGTCTTTATTACTGAGGTGGTAGGACTGCTGGATGTCCCACGCTTTCGGCGAAAGGAGGTAGTAGATTACAATTTTCTCCATTCTTACAACGAAGGAGTGCAAGAGCAGTGAAAACACAGGCTCAATGATTACATGGCCCACCTCACACTATCACCGTGCGACACCTAACTCTTTACATAGTACTCCCTCCGTTCCTAAATATTACTAGATGAGTCCCCGCTCGTTGCCACGGAACAGCGGTATATCTCTCTGCGCAAAATTATCGATTTCATAGAACTAAAAAAAAAATCTATAACCGCATGACAAATGTGGTAACCAAACTAAATAAACTCCCATCATCATTTAGATCATCCCACATAAGGAAAAAAGATTAGCCAACTCCTACTGCATAATGGGATTATATTTTTCTTTTTGACATGTTAATGGGACTTAAAAGCTCACTTACATGCATGCTACCGGTGCATGCTTGCATGCAGACATGTTGATGTGATTTAAAACCCACTCACATGCATGTGCCACGGTATTTCTGCATGCTTGCATGTGGCTTAGTGCTGAGCCTCTCAAGGTCTAGATCAGACAACTATTATGACTAATTTACTTCATCTAACGGCTACATCAATTTTGATGATGTGGCTCAAGGAGAGGATAGAGAATTCCTAGTAGTGGGGGCTAGCTATTACTACTGGATAAGTCTTTGTAGAGATTCCACTAGGTGAACTACATACGGAACAAAATGAATGAATCTACACTTAAAATGCATCTATATACATCCGCATGTGGTTAATGGTGAAATCTCTACAAAGACTTATATTTAGGAACAGAGGAAGTACTAGTATAGTACTAGTACGTACTGTAATTTATCAGCGAGATAAATTTGTACAATGCTATGAAGCTTCCAGCTCCTGTTACATGTATCTTGTGTCCAAGGTTGCCCGTTGCAACATTTCATCAAATACAAAGGAGACTAACATGCATGCTATTGCATCTCAATGATTGACAGATCATAGCAAATATGTACTCCATCCGTTCCAAAATAAGTGTCTCAACTTTGTGCAAACTTTAGTACAAAGTTGTACTACTACTAAAGTTGACACTTATTTTGGAACAGAGGCAGCTAAAGAAAAAAACGATCCATGCAGTACCTAGCCCTTGAACCGTGAACCCTGACCAGGCTTCAATTTACTGGCAACGTTCGAGCTTCCTAATAAATGAAGTTTGCAACCTTTTGACCATCGGATCATTTTGTGCAGTTTCACCAAAATCGAGATGAGCATCCCTGTGGCAGAGAAATTAAAGAAGCGTGATTAGAATAAGATTACTAGGACTAGTTGATGAGACATAAACTCATCACAAATACAGTACGTAGAAGCCAGGAGAGGTATCAGGTATGTGCGGGGCAAAGAAGTAGAGAAATATCCACAGGGAGTGATGTGGGCAGCTGGAGCAGTGGTGCAAGCCGGCTGTAAAGGGAGTTGTACCTGAGGGACGTAGCTCGACCTTGAGGAGGGCGGCGGGAGGCGGCAACTGCCCACGTCGCGGCAGTGAGCAAGGGATGAAGGCAACCTCACCGGCTTTATGAGAGAGAACAGCGGGGACCCCTGATCGGGACGTGCCGACAGTGGGTTTTCGCCGTCGGCGACGGACACTGCATCTACACTAAGCATCCACCCCTCCCCCAAGCGGACATGATCCGCCGGGATGTTAGAGATGTGGCCACAGTCGTTTTGTGCGAGAGAGTGTGAAGAGAGCAACCCCAGCAAGCAACCGTGTAGGCTGGCCCATCCTGATTATGTATATAGTGGAGCGGTTTCCTTTTCTCTCCATATGAACCTATCATATTGCGTACGTGCCACTGAAAAAAAATTATTTACAAATGACGCAGCACCTACTACTCATTCTCCTATAACCTTGCACTTGGCATCTCCAAAATATTAACCTTGCGATTGGCTCTTTGCCTCTTCGGGAAGTTGAGCAATAATGGTAGTGCAGTATATATCGTTATGGCTATATGAGACCGAATGAATTGCTTCACGTCCACCACGTGGGCGAGGGTCAAGGGGCAAGGGAGAGTGCTACTACATACGGAGCAAAATGAGTGAATGTACACTCTAAAATACGTCTATATACATCATTGTTTGGAGTATGTACTAGTAGTTCATATTGAAATCTACTAAGGACATATATATTCCAAACAATATGATATAATCTCTATAACCAAGGTAGTAGGGACGAGTAGTAAACGGAGGGAGTAGTAAATTTTTCTCCTCGTCCTGCGAGCCACCGTGCGCATGGGCGAGGGAGGAGCAAGCTTCACCTCATCATGCGAGCCACCGCGCCCGTGGGCGGGGGAGACGGCGTACTAAGCAAGCTTCTCCTCGTTCTGCGAGTTGATGGGACACATCAAAAGTAGTCCAGTGTATAGAGCCTTGCCTCTAAGGTAGGCCCCACATGGTTTGCCTCTTTTTAATTTAACATAACGCGTCAAGTCGCAATTTGTTTGTTCACCCGTGGTAGACGATCCTCCCTCCACCAAGTGGACAACCAGTACACGTGCCAAATTACCACGTGGGCTGCCTTTTTCATACAGAAATGAGCTCCACCATGTACCCGCGCGGGTGTGGTTGGGAAAGAGACGGGAGTACGTGCACCGTGCATGCACCTCTTCTCTTCGTGCATGTCCCCCACCAACGTGGGTGTGTGTGAGAGATACAAACCACGTTCGTGAGTGTTTTTTGTTTTGTGGTGGGGGGTGGGGGTGGGGTGGGGGGTTGATTTCGTGAATTATTTGTCGGAATATGTGTCGATGACATCTCAAACAAAATTTTGCATGCAATGTGTGTGAAATGGAGGCCTATCCATATCATACATAGAGGGCCGGGCAATCCACGAGAAGAGAGGGAGGGGTCATAGCTATCGATAGAGTCGAAGAGAGGATCAAGTACGGGTGGGTGCGAGATCGATGAAGAGAGCCATCAAAATTGCGTGTGTGTGTGCAAGTCAAAGATATAGGGCGACTGGCCTACCGGAACGTTAGAGGGCACATGTCAAGTTTGTGGGTGGCAGGGAGACATGACTAGAGCGCTTGATGTATCGGTGTGTATGGGGGGTAGGGGGTGGGGGGAGGGGTAGGCAGAGGCCTAACTATAGAGGTAGAACGACTCGTATATGTGTTGAGAAGGAGAGACCCAGCTATGTCATGAGGGAGATCAGTCGACATCCATACATAACTGAAGGACGGGAAATATGATGGGACAGAGAGAGAGGAGAGAGAGAGAGGAAGGGAGAGGGAGGGAGAGGGGTAGAGTGCTGGATGGGTGATGGAGTTTCTTCTCGGAGATGTTGGGAGAGGCCTACTAGACAAACTGAGGGTGGAATTGCATTGTTATCAATAAGAGTGGGGATGTGTTTCTGTGTGTGCCTGTGTGTGATAGATCTGTCGGGGCGCATCCATGGATGATGAAGGGAACCATGTGTTTGGTAAGCAAACCTAACTAGATCGGTAGATCAATTGTTGTTTGTCGGAGGAAGGGAGAGACACAACTAATGAGGTAGATCGATCGATGTGTGGGTAAAAATGAGTTATAAGGACCTAGCTGGCTATATGTATACCGAGAGATCGGTCGGTGTACGTCCATTTGTTAGAGGCAAATAAGGCCCAGCGAGACGGATAGACAGAGAGAATGGAGCTACGAGGTGGTGCGAGAGGCCCAACTATTAGCTGGATAGGGGGAGGAGTGTGCGGTTGTGAGATCGATTAAAAGAGGGGTGAGAGTTTACACGTGTGTCTAACCATATGAGAGACACGAGGCAAGGACACATAAAGGAGGAGATTGAAGGTGTGTGTGTATGCTGTAGGCAGGCATCGCTGGAGAGGTTTATCAATCGGTGTGTGTCAGAAAGGAGTTGTGGAGACTCTGGGAGAACGACTTAAAGGAAAAAATGAATGTGCCCGGTGGATAGAATGCCGAGGGAGGGGGAGGGCGAGGAGGGCGTGTGCATGCACGAGAGAAAGTTAGTGGTAGCTACAAAGGTTAGAGGACTGTGTGGGTGTAAGAGACTAACAAAGATCATAATTTGATATGAAAGCGGATTCATATATTTGAATAGGAGATCATAGTGTTTTAAACATTGCATGCATGAATATAGCGGTGATACACGTGCTGTGCACATGTTATACCATAATGTGATAATGCATGGCATTTGCAACTCACAGCTAAATGCCGAACAATCTAAACCATACTATACATCAAACAATCTCACATTTTATTTGAATTTGTGATAATGTGCGGCGTTTGCAGCTTACAAGTAAATACCGAGCAATCTTAACAATACTATATATCAAACATTCTCATATTTTATTTGAATTTGTGGTAATGTGTGGTGTTTGCAATTCACATCTAAATACTTGTAGGCGTAGGGGGCGGGGCACCATACAAAACGTGATAAACACATTATACATATGAGACATGGTTTAGATTATGAAGATCTAGCTAGAGCTAGAAATGTAATGTGATTTGAAATCAAAATAAAGTGGATTCAAAAAATCTAGTTCGAGTTCATATAGTACACATAGTTCATATGTAACTCGATACTGATCATGTGGTGTGCTGTGAAGATAATACACAAACGATGGTTTAACTTGACAATAATGATGATTGTAGATCTTATTAAAATAGAGAAACAAATTCAAATGCTTTGACTTCACAACAATCATTACTGTAGATCTTATTCAAATTTAGTTCATATTGAAGCGGTAGTATATACGTTTGGAATGCACTAAAACGTTCATTTGAGTAGTAGATTGCATGCATTATACACGCAGCGAAATATTTTAATTGAACATAACATGAATTCAAAGTTTTGAATGACATTTGTAGTGCGCATTGATTTGGTACAGTACATGTTAGGCTTGTCCGGAAATTTCAACCCGCGCCTTGTTAGCCCGAAATATTTAAGATATATCTTTGTCTCGTTGTGCTCCGACAAGTCCCTCCATCTCAACCCGCGCCTTGCTATTCCGAAATTACAACACGCGCGAAAATTCCCACCTCCTGTGAAATCCCGACACGCGAAATGCCCGTGGTACCCCTGAACCGAAAGAACTGCCTCAAATTGGTGGAGGGGGGGTACTTTCGTAACTTACCCCACATTTCGGACAAGCGCTTCTCTAAGCCATGGTTCCCCACTGCCATCCCATCTGCCCACCCATTCATACACCGAGGCCGCGAAAACCCACGACGAAACCCCACACCCTGCTCCGTCCGCCACCTAGTCGGAGCTTCTTCCCCGATGACGTCGTCCACAGCAACACCTCGACGTCCCTCATCCACCGTACCGGATGAGGATCCGTCGTCGATCTCATCGTCCCGCCGGTTCAGCCACCCCGTCCTCCACCTCCAAGGAGCTGCCCCGATGTTCCCCTCGTCTTTCGCGCCACCTCCATTCCCACACCGCCGTCTTCACCTGCACCACCGGAAGAGCATCATCATCACCATTTCCTGGGATGAAGCTGCGGCCTAATCGGCGCCACCAAAGAGGTTGTACACTAATCACCGCATTTTCTTCTTGATTCGATCTGACGGTGCTGCCGACGCTCGGTCCCGAGCCGACACGGCGCGACTCCATCCACGGCGGCGTCGCCGACCACTTCCTCCACGACGTCGCTCCCTCGGCGGCAACATCCACATCAGTAAGAGCTGCTGCTGCTTTAGCTCTCGCTCGCACTGCTGCTCTGCTCTTGCTCTCGGTCCCCTGCCTGGTCTGCTCTTGCTATTGCTCTTGCTCGCGCTGCTGCTCTCGCTCTTGCTCTTGCTTGCGATGCTACTCCGATTTGGCTACACTTCAGTCGACTGAATTGACTTTTGGGTCAGTCGATTTCCAAGGGGTGGGCTCGCCTGGGTGAAGGAAGAACCAGCCGCAGCGGGGAGGGGGGCTCACCGGAGAGGTACCCCACTATCTATCTTAGGGTTCAGGATGGGGGCGGTGGTCGCCGGCGGTGGCGGGGCGTTGGCGGGGCGGTGGCGTGGGGATCGCC